>NW_019173082.1:0-134169 GCF_001831195.1 Colletotrichum orchidophilum
AGTTTAAGGACTCTTTTTATTGACTTATTTAATAAATGAAAAATATAAACTGTGGATTGCACCCTTACTGGCTAACAGGGTGAGTTGAAGGATGTTTTTTTGTATAGATATTTTAAAATACTCTAGGGTATTGTCTTAGATTAAGAGTATTAGTAGGTCAAGAGATAAAATGTTAATTTATTCATTTCCTAAAGTATTCAAATGTGGAACTGTCAATTAACATTCTACAAGAAACTATATAACTTACATTCTATCTAACCTTGAGTGTATTAACTCCTTCCTTTATTTGATGAGGTGTAAAATCACTATACTTTCAGGACTTTTATAAATCGGCCGCTTTAATTAATAAGAAAGCTCATCTTAAAGTTGAAGGTTTAGTTGAGCTTCAGAGTATAAAATGAATTTAGCTAGGTACTAAATAATAATAGGAAGATAATGGACAAGATATCTACTAAATATTGTGTGATTGGGCGTTCGATTCGTCTCTCTTCCGTAGCAGGCCAAATTTGTAAGGTTTACCTTTGTTTTATCACTTCCCCCTATAAGGGGTAAAATTTATCCGAGCAATATGTCAAACTTGTTTATTATAGATGAAATATATACTAGTGGGTTTAAAACAGGAGCTTTAGATATTGTTTCAATATTTGCAATATTATGTGCCATTTTAACAATTGTAAGTAAAAATCCGATAGTATCTGTTCTATTTTTAATAGGATTATTTGGGAGTGTATCTTCTTATTTAATATTATTGGGTTTAAATTTTATAGGTTTATCTTACTTAATTGTTTATATAGGTGCTGTATCTATACTATTTTTATTCATTTTAATGCTAATTAATATTAGAGTTAGTGAATTACAAAGTAATACTAAAAATAGTATACCTTTAGCTTTATTTATAACAATCTTTTTTAATTATTTAGTTTTCCAATTCTTACCATATGATTTAGCCATTTTAAATAATTCAAATAATTCATTAAATAATGTATTATACCACACTTCATTTAATGATGCTCCCTCTGAAAAAATATTTAATACTACTAAAATCTCAAATTTAGGAGGAGAAAGTTCTGATCTATTTTTTGCAACAAGTAGTAGTTGAGATGGAAATTTAATAGAAACAAGCCATATATCTAGTATAGGAAATATACTATATACAAGCCATAGTATGTGATTAATACTAGCCAGTTTTATTCTATTGTTAGCTATGATAGGTGCAATAGTTATTACAATAAAACAAAAAAAAAAAAGGGATTAGCTCAATGGTAGAGCAACCGTTTTACACACGGCAGGTTAAGTGTTCGAGTCACTTATTCCTTAAAAAGAGTATAGTTTAATGGCAAAACAAGGAGCTTCAACCTCCGAATTCTTAGTTCGAGTCTGAGTACTCTTGTATTTTTAAAATGTTCTAAATTCTTTAACTTAACGGTAAAGTGCATTTTTGATAAGAATGAAATTCAAGTTCGATTCTTGGAAGAATTAAAAGGTGAGCAAAATAGTAATGTGATTTGTTATAAAAGAGAATTGACTGAGTGGTTTAAAGTGTCAGCCTTGAGTACTGGTATGGGGATTCTCCATCATGGGTTCGAATCCCATATTCTCTGTTGTGTAGCTAGTCAAAAAGCACAAATTTACCTTTTACAGATTAGGGCCGGGTTGGTTAGGCGCTCCTTTTGGGAAGGAGAATAGTTGCGTTCGAACCGCAATAATCTGATATGGAATTAATAGCCCCGGGGGGTAGGTAGAGAGGTGACTGATGCTAGGAACAAGATCATCCACTTGGATAAGAATACCTTAGGAGAGGCGCTGGTCGCTACCAGGTCTAGGTTAATAACGATAACAAAGACGCAGTCCAAAAAAGAATATAGCCTTCGCATTATTGGAAACGCCCAGCGTCAGAATCTTGAAATACCGTACTGCCGGCGATTCAGGTAGTGCCCAACCTCGAGGAGGTGAGCGGCGGTACGGAAAAAGAGGGGCCGTAGTCTGGTCCCTGTCCCGTCAATCCGGATAAAGCAGGTCAAAGCTCCCAGGGGACCGAAATACGTACCTTACAGACTGCCCTGGTCTTTAGAACAAATTGAGGCCCCACCTTACAGGGATCTAGCATTGAGGTTGTCTCTTACCGCCTGGGAGAAATGGATGTCGCTCAGGCTTTTTTGACCATTGTATCTCCACCAGTCGGTCGCAGCCCGGCAGAAAAGAAGAAAAGGAAAAAAATCCAGCCACTTCTGCCAACCCCCACGTACGGACGTTCGTACCACCCCAAGAGAATCCTGGAACACCCAGGACCGAAACGAAATCGGTGCAAAATGGCGTCAAGCGGAGATCAGAAGCCTTTGAGCACTGGAGATCTGAAGCTTCAGGCCGAGGGCAAGGGTAAGAATGCGAGCCCGGAACCCAAGATGCTTTGCGCGCCGGCACCCGCCAACACCACCTGCACTCTGCATTACTAACCAATTCGTTCACTCACAGAAAAGAAAATCCAGCGCAAACGCGAACAGAGCGAGAAACGTCAGGCCGCCAACGAGGAGAAGAAGCAGCTCAAGGCGCAAGCCAAGCGCGCCGCAAAATCGGTGGTTCCAGCATGCCAGGCCACCGACAAGGCAAAGAAGGAGGAGCGCAAGGGAAGGAAAGACGATAAGCAGTTCAACCGCATGCTGAGACAGGCCGACAAGCTCGAGGCTCAAGCCAAGAAGCTCTTGGCCGAGGCTGCGCAGGCGCGCGCGAGACACGCGGTCATGGTTGAGAAGAGAGCGGTAAGTCCACCACATAGGATGGCGGTGGTGGGTATCTCATAGGGATAAGAAGTGAATCGCTGACAACGCGGTTTTATAGAAGGACGCTGCCGAGGAAGAGAAGAAGAAGGCCCTAGCTGCAAAGAAGGACAGCAAAGATCTCAAGATCTACGACGACGACAGTGACTCAGATTCCAATTCCTCCTCGGACCCATCATCATCATCTTCGTCCTCCTCAGACTCGGATTCAGATTCAGACTCAGACTCGGAAGCGGAAGAGACCAAGGGCGGCGCTGCTGTGGAACAAGATGAGGATGTCGAGATGGAGCCCGAGTCACCAAACCCTAGCGCACAACTCCGTGCTGAAAGTGAGGCAAGAGCCATCACCAAGGAGCAGGAGACGGAGGTCGATCAAGAGGAAAAGAAGCCTAAGAAGTCAAAGAAAGCCAAGAAAAGTAAGAAGGTCGAGGAGAAGATTGAGGAGGTCAAGGAGCCCAAGGAGCCAACCCCCGCCATGAAGGAGAAGAAGGATAAGAAGAAGAGCAAAAAGTCCAAGGTTGTAGAGGAGGTCGAAGAAGAGGTGAAGCAGCCCAAAAAGTCCGACAAGAAGCGCAAGCGCTCAAGGGAGCAGGACGAGGACGAGTCTGACGGCGGTGTTGCAATTACTGAGGAGACCCCTAGCAAGAAGTCCAAGAAGGACAAGAAGAAGCAGAAGAAGGAAGAGAGCGAGGTGCATGATACCAACACTGCTGCTGCTGAGCAGTGGGATGTCGGACACCTGGGAGGAGGTGCAGACCGTCAGCAAAAGTTCATGCGTCTTCTCGGTGGTGGAAAGAAGGGTGCTGCCGCACCTCAAGCTAGTGGTACCAAGGGCAAGCGTGATATCAACAAAATCACCCAGGAGCTCGAACAGCAGTTCCAGGCTGGTGTGCACATGAAGTATGACGCTGGCGGCCAGCGTCGCGGTCTCGGCGCATAAACTAGTCTTTCTCAAGCTGGGGAAGCTCTTATGGGCAAAACGTTATCCTCGTTGTAGCTGCATTAGGATGACTTTGTTATAGCTCTGGCGTTAGTTTTCATGAGGCAATATGCCCAGGACCAAAAAGGGAACCAAAAGTCTTGTCATATAGAATAAAAGTGAATTGCTTTTATCGAGGAGATTGCTATGAACGAGCTGCCTCCGAAAGGAAGAACAAAAAAGGGGAAACTTGAAATACAGTACGCCGGCAATCGGATGTTTTTGCTTTCCCATGAAAGATAAGAAAGCGACGTGTGGCATTTTTTTGTACAGACTTGTTCCCACCACTGGAAGCAAGGTGCTGTCTGGGATGTGGGCTGGATTCCCAAATGTTCCACAATAAGAACATTCTTCCCCCCTTCCCTCTCCATTATGAAGGGGAGGCTGAACTGCGTCTTGTCTGACCGCATTATCCCTTTCCAACCGTTGCAATTGCTTGTGACCTCAAGTCGACAGAGGATGCTTGCTTGGGTAAAACGAGTGTAGGCCTAGACACCACACCGCTGGTGTAGCTCCCTCTATTCTGCGGACTTTGTCTCTTTCATCCCCTCATTAACTTTTTTGACTGAGTACGAAGACGGGGCGGCTCAAATTAGAAGCCGAACATGCGTGAGAGGACCTCGAAAACGATACCGCCAAAGACGACGAAGCCGAGAAGGACTATAGAGAGAAAATATATTAGTGATCGGCTTTCAAGCCAAGCAAGCAGCTTCTCCACAGAAGACTGTGACTGATCGCAAAGGGGGGCAAGATGATGCGAATGGGGACAACGCACTGAGCCAGATGGGAGAAATGGGCGACTTGGGCGCCTCTTTGGTGCGCTTCTTGATCTGATCCTCAGATTTGCCCATGCGGGACTCATTGTCTTTGGCGAACTTTGCGTTTGCGCGTCTCTGTTGGGGTGTTTGCGCCTATGAATCGAGTGTCAGCAACGTCGTGACGAAGAAGCTGTAGCCCAGCAAGTATCAAGTTTGAAGCCATAATGCACGACTAATCCTGATGCAGTGCTTCGGTGCGAGCTGAGCTGGAAGTTGCATACCATTGTGGTTATGTGTGTGGATTTACGAACGTGCTGCGGTGATGTGGTCTGCTCGATGCGATTCTTTGGTGGTTTGCTCCTTTTTCCGTTTGTTCAATGTCGATATTGGCCGTTATATAAAGCGCTGGATGGCAAATGGTAAACGTGGTGTTTGGTTGAGCTCGTGCGTGAGAGACGAATTGTCGAAACGGTGTCGAGAGAAGAGAAGGGAAGCTGGTTGAAGGGACAGATTGCGCGAGGGAGCTTTGGGGCTAAGAGCGGTTGAAGCTAATTACCACGAGGGGAGGTGGTAAGGTGGTTTGCCGTATTACCTACCTTAGCTTACTAGGTACCTTGCGAATACCCGCTAAGCGCGGGTCCTCGAACTTCGTACGGGAATTGCCCTTTCTCCCTCCAGGACCTCCAAGCGACCACCACCACCTCCACCCTCAGGTAACTTCTGGTTGATTGGGACATGTGTCGTCAAAAGAAATACGGGGCCCTTGTCTGTTCGGGGCCAGGGGTGCCGAGCCCATGCGCCGCTCAATCAGAGGGGACCTATGGAATGAGGTACCTTGACCCCTGGACGAAGCACATTGTGCCTTCCGCCACAGGCAAGGGCGGGACCCGCAATGCCGTAGGGTGGTCGACGCGCTCCCGGGTTATGCGGGGGATACGCGCACCGCCACAAATCGGCGCGGCGCGGCGCAATTGGATTGAATTCGAGTCTTTGGAGGAGCTCATGGGAAACGGACAAACCATGCAGGCTACAAAACGAAAACCGCCTGCGATATCCACGGAGAAACTGCGAATACCCTCATCACATTAGGGAACGAAACATTTGCGATTGTCTCGTCACGACACCTCCCCGAAGCACCGATCCACACGAACGGCAGAGAGGCGACGACCGACCGAACAAGACGCAGCCCATCATGGCCGCGCGCAGCAGCACCATGATCCTGAGCAGAGCTCTCCGCTCCCAGTGCACACCACAAATGCCCCGGACGGAATTGCGGCTCTACTCAACATCCGTGGATGGGGAGAAGAGGCCCTCCATTGTGGTTTGTGGACCCCAGTCACATCCTCTGCGACAGCTGTTGCTCTCTTTTTTTATTTTTTTATTTTGAAGGGGAGCCGAATCGCAAGAAGCTAACACGAAAGCTTCGAACGACAGGGGAACTTTTACAAAACTTTTACCCGACCCGTCCTCAAAGTCCTCCTTATGGCGACGTTCACGTATCAGGTCGCCTACTGGAGCTGGACGAAGCTCGAACAAGACGAGATTCGCGGCGAGAAGAACAAGGAGATTGATGGTCTCGAGGCGAGGGTCGCAGAGCTGCAGACGGGGAAGGGGTCTGGGGATCAGAGACATGGCGGGTGAGATGGAAGAGCTGTGGAAAAGGAACAGACTGGAAGTTGACCGCGGTCAAACGGAATGGAGAAGGTTGATGTCGATGTGAGAAATGGGAGCGAACGCTAGAATGCGCGAACGAAACACATTACCGCCTCGAAAATCGGCACGTAAAGGCGGAGTGGCTGATAAGCAATACTTAATCTCTGTATTTTCTAGGTTGACCACATTAGAGCCTGGCGGCGAGCTGTGTGAGCGTCAGAGTCAAAAGTGGCTGTATCTATTGACTTGGCTACAACGGGCTCAGGATCGCTCTGAGCAGTATGCGAAATGTATAACACTGTACGCTACTATTGGCATGTTTCGAGCCTCTGGCCAGACCATGGAATTCGTCTTCCGAGAACTAATACATACATATATAGAGGGAGAGAGAGGTCTGCGAGATCATCTAACCATCTATCCGTAATCCTTTAACAATTCCTCCCAATACGGTCAATACAGCCGAGAAAATATGTGGAGACGTCTTTATCCTCCTCAGCTTCAAAAAGACATCATATCATAAACGCCGATGCCATGCAGTTCATCCAGAAAACCCTCATTACACTGTCCCATCATGCCCGTTACCATCCATTACACAAAAAGTCGGCCGTCAATCTACTTCAAATGAACGCCCTCTGCGGCATCAGTGCTGCCGTCCTTTGCTAGACACCTAGAGTATGACTGCGCTGAGTGTACCAAGAACGAGTGCCGATAGTAGACCCCATGAAATTGATAGCACTGAGGATCTCGACGGGTTGTGAACAGCGCCTGGATAGTTGCAGGTCAGGCCATCACCCTGTTCCGCGTAGCTCGAATTGAAAATATCGTCATCCGGGGTGGGACAATCGAAACCTAGCGAAGCCGGACAACTTTGTACCAAGTCATAGCAGAGGTAGGCGCAGGGGAGAATCTCCCGGTACGGACCTGGTTCGACCATCTCGTCGATGAGAGGATTTCTCGAATGCTGATTAACCCTGGAATCATATTTGCTTTGCTGGTCGATTGGGAGAAGGGTTCCGTTCGGAAACGTTTGGTTTACGTTCCGAACTAATGAAAAGTTGGTAGGACTCGTAAAATCCTCGCATCGCGGAATCGTCACCGAGCACAGCCACTTCTTGTATGCAGTCTCGCAGTCGGAACAGTTTCGCGCGAGAGAGTACTGTTGTACTGCTGGCGCCTCGCAAGCTACCTGGGCAAGCTGCTTCTGGAAGTTGGCGTACATATCTCTAGCATAGTTGTCGTAGAACTGCGCAAGCTGAGTGATATTCATCTTGTTAGAGTTGGCGGGCACAGCGTACTCCGTCTCATTGCAAAATTGTAGGTCTGTGACGATCTTGCAGTTATCTCCTAAACACAGAATCAGTCATTGTCGAAATTTTTCACGCGGCCGTTGTACGTACCATCCTTGGTCTCAAATGGCGTCGCTTCAAAAACCTTCCCTCCGCCGCCACTTTGACCGCCATCTTGACGCTTTTTCGAAGGTGACAGATTGCTAGTGCGGACCAGGATACCCGTGTAGAGAGCACTTGCGTTGAGTCCGTTGAAGAAGAACTGCTGTTTAGGTAGATTGCCTGCGCCTCTCGTAGTCATGAGAGTGCTGGCGAGGTTGCCAAATTTGCCGCCCTTCTTCGCAGCGATTTGAGCGTAATTCTCCAGTCCGCACATAGAATGTCGAACGCCTTTGGTAGTGGGCTGCTCTCGGTTCTCGACGAACATGATGAATGGGGGACCTTGCTGCATGATCTCCTGTATCAAAGTCTCATTCTGAGAGGTCGTCAAGTTCTGTGTCGTCAGGAGTGCAGCACTGGAGTCACTGTCAACCCAGAGGAGCTCGGAAGGATTCCCATCAAAGCTGTGGAAGTAGTCGTCGGTCGACGCCGCAACATCGAAGTTCCAGTCTCCTGTGAACATGTCGGTGTCCTTTGGGGGTGCGCCTATTCCAATAAAGACGTCACCTGTGGCATTTATGCTGTAGGTTACCGCGCCTTCTTCGAAAGTGATCGCCTTTTGTAAAGTAGAATTCTGTCCCGGTCCGGGTGTCTGATTGTCCTGAGACGTCGAAATGTACATGGTGATCTGTGGCGCGTCCTCCTCCGTGTTGTTCGCCGCACGCTGTGGCTGTATGCACGTGGTCGCTGAGATGTACACGGTCCTTCCCTGAGCTTGCCTGCGGCGTAGGCCGCGCTCTTCGTCCTCTGGCTTGACGCCTTCGATGCTGACTAGCTCCGGTGTGATGGGCTCATTGCTTCCTTGGCGACGTTCTACTACGAACGCCTCGTCCGTCCCATCGAAGAAGTTGGCAAAGATTGTGATAGCCTCGAAGACAAAGTTCTGGGTCGTATTTCCGGGGACATTTCGGTTCACTTGAACATTATTCGTCAGACCCGTTACACCGGCGGGTGCTCTTCCAATGATACTGCGGTCGAAGGCAGCGAATTCAGGCTCGTAGGTGGACTCGGGGTTGCTTCTTTGCTCGAGAGTGTGGTCGAATTGGATGTCGTCAAGGATTGGTTGTGTAGCGCTGTTCAATTCCGCAGCGAGGGCGAAGGTAGGCGTAGACAGTAGATAGTAGAGAATAATGAGCAGTAGCGACGCAATCAGCGAGGCCGCCAGTCGCGATTGCAGAGGGCTGAGTTGCATTGTGAGGACATGCCCTCCGGGAGCAGATGCCTTTGAACCTCTTCTTGCTGAGACGCTGTTCGCTATGGTGATCTCTTGCCGGCGAGTAGGGGAATCCGAATGTTGGCGGGAATGTATGATACGCTCAGCGAGCGTCGCTATGTCGCTATCCTTGGTCGCAAATTGGCCGTACCCACCGGCTCATTCCATTCGAGTGCGTCTATCGGCGGAGTGAGTGTCGTCTTGCAGCCTGTCAAGCGAAAGCGAAGCTACCAAACAGGTTAGAGAATCGGAAAAGGCCGTCAACTAGAAACGGGTAAACGGAGGCGGTCGAGGTATGGCGGAGATGGACTTGGGGAATTTAGAGAGGGAGGGAAAACAGCCTTTGTCGTTTTGACAGTTTCACATCCCAAACAGTTGAGAGGCGGGCTACAGGCACACGACCTCCCATGGCGGCTCTAAAAGGCCAGCACACGCTGAAGATCCCGCAGAGTTGATGTAGGAGCTCAACCCGGAAGTGTGGGGGACCCCTTTCCACTTCAGTTTCCACGTCTCGGGATTCTCGGCCAGCCCGCTGGGGCTACATTACCCTCGCCAAAGGTCCCTAAAAGGCCCCCTAAGGCTCAGCTGCTTTGCGGCTGGTGGCCCTGTAGACGGGATGGTAGTTAGGCCCATGGACATGGTAGCGGCAAAATCGGCACCGGCAATCACACTTTCCCAGCATAAGCCCGTTCGTTGCCTGACTTGCTAGAGTTTGCGCTACACCACATCCTGCGCTGGCGGGCGTGACATTGAGGTCTAGCCAAATGTTCTCTGCAACAAAAAGCGAAACGACGCCGAGAGACCTAGGACTAGGAACGCTGCAGGTTGCCCCAAATATGCCACCCTGCTGCTGTTCCGGTGAGTTGTTCCGGTGATATACAATAATTCCAACCCGGATTCCTGCGTCAATGGGGCAACAAGATGACAGCGGGCAGCAGCAATGACATGCCGACTGGTATGAGAAATGCTCGAATCATCGTTCCTATTACGGCCTCCACAGTCTTGGACTCGACTTTACCAATGCGAGACGGTCTTGTACGACGCTGAGCGGCGCTGGCATGCGATCCATGTCAGGGTCTAGCAGCTTTAATGCATGATGCCCACTCGACGGTTTGCTGCTCTAGTTGCCCATGACAAAAGAAGCATGTATCGCATCTCAACTATCTCTTTGTCTCGAAGCCACCACTCTTAATCCCGCACAACGCCTGTGACATGTTTCCACATTTTCACCAAGGGAACGACGTCCAGACAGTGGCAACGTATGTCGCACGATATTTTTTAGCATCGAATACTGTCTCTATTCCACTACAGAAGTCATTGACTCCGTATTCCTTAGCATACAGTAACTTTAGTTGGGTGACAGGAACTAGTTCAACTGTTTGTCGTGGCTCTCGCGTCCCTGAAGCCCTCGACCAAATCTGAACAAGCCATCAACGTTGTCTTATAGTGTGGTTATGCTAGCCTCTGGCACTCCATCCCGCCCTCTTTGTGCTCTAGGTCTCTCCACAACGTCCGTTTGACTAAGGTAGCTCACCATTATCACTGGGATGAAGCCGGGCCAGCTGTATAACTCGTCCAAGGCAGATCTCTCAAGGTAATCGACCTGTTTGATGAGCCAGTGCTGGGGCGCACTTACTCAGCCTTACCAGCCTGGGCGCGGAGGCCGGAAGCGGTGGAGGCACCGGCGAAGTGCTTGGCGAGCATGGGGGAGAGGAAGGAGTTGAAGATGATCTCAGCACCGCTATCGCCAGTCAGCGCAAGCTGTCAAGGTTCGGATTGGACGGAACGTACCGGAAGGTGGGCAGAGCGAGCCACAGCAGGAAAACGAACTTGAAGGTGAAGTAGAAGGGAAACCAGTAAACAACGTTGACAAGGCTCTCGGCAACGCTATATCAAAGTTAGTTTTGAACATCCCCTGCACATTGAAGGGGAACCAACGTGAAGAAGGCAAAAACAACCCAGTACTAGAGTCCATGTTAGCGAGGTTTGGGCTTCTACGATTGCGGGGGAGAAACATACTGTCAGCCACTGGGTATCATCCTGCTTGCTGGTGGTGAACAGAGCGTTGAGGGAGTAATAACCCGGAATCACGAAGCCGGCAAAGTTGGTCAAGAGCTGACCGCCCAGGTTGAAGATAATGAGGAAGAAGTAGAGGGAAGCAACGCCGATGACAGCGTAGGCCTTGGGAACGTTGGTCGACTTCTCGATGTTGTTCAGGGCGGGGTACTTGGACAGCTATCAAAGACGTCAAAGTCAGCCAACGTGTAACAAACGTCTTATAGCAGCTTGCGCAGGCAATGTTACCTCACGGTCGAGCTGACCGATGTAGTTCTGAACGCGATCCTGGGCAGACATGTTGGCGGCTGGATGGGAGCTTGGTTGGGTAGCAAAAGCTGTGCGTTAATGCGCTATGATAAGGGTTAGGACCAGGCCAGGTTGCAGCAAAAGAGACCCAGAAAGGACTCGATGCGGGTGGCGGGAACTGACAGTGGTTTGGTGAGGGACTTGGGTAGCTTGCAAAAGTACGCGAGATGCTGTTGACGATGTTAGAATGTAAAGTTCTTGACGAAATTACAGAGTATGGGGTTGAGTGACCTTGAGTCTGCGTTGGAATTAGCAGGTGAAAGGGAAAAGGCCGGATGACGACGTAACGTGTGTAGATCTGGCCAGTAGGAATGGTCTGAGTGCTTTGCGTCGAGCTTCAGTCGGGGCTAATGGGGGTTAGGAGAGGGGCACAAGCACGAGACGAGGTGAGCACGGCGCGGCTTGTTGTAGCTCCTAGTCGCATCCGACTTTGTGTGCCGGGCAACTTTGCCCTGGGATCCATGTCCTTCGTGTTAGCGGATACTTTCTGTGGCCATGGCTCGGATGGTGTCAGATTTCGGTCTTACAGGTTCAGTCTTCAGCCAGCGAGTGTTTTCTGGCAGGGTATGTACGGATGCCACAGCCGGTCCGCACTTACCAGGTAGGTACCTAAGGTAACCTAAGGTAACCTAAAGTACGGTGAGATAAGATAAGAATAGCCGAGCTCCCTTGCCTTCCCACGCTTCCTTACCTTACCTGAGGTAGCGAAAGGTGGGGAAGACTCGGACCCAGTTGTGCTGCATTGCTGTTGTGATGTTGTATTGATGCCTGATGATCAAGGCATGAAGGGTCACCCTCAGAGGAGGATTGCTGCTCTTTGACCTGGCTGGACAGATCTGGCTGTGGCTTCTCCGCGTATTTGGAACAAAGTAGCGTCTATACGTACCGACGCCAGAGCCAAAAGCCAGAAACAGACAAAGTAAGCAGACCCCACATCACAGACTCCTAACCTAACAGCGCACTGGCCAATTGGAAAACACAAACACGACCAAGCTGTAATGGGACTGGCTGCTGCAGGTTGTTTGGGAACCATCCAATCCGCTGTCACGGCAGGATGCACCACACGCTGCAATGACTGGCCATTCCCGTCACGTGAGTCGCCCAGCCACGCCAATCCGTTGTTCCAAGACCTGAGTGGAGGCGACCAGCCGAGCCTTGGTTGTCAAGTCAACAAAACAGTGGAAAGCCTCCCAAAACATTTCCCACATCCACACTCTGCTTCTGGTCCTGCTCTCCCCCGACCACGTCCTTTAAGATCTCGACGCTCACCACGGCGCATCGCGCTCTTCAAGGCTGCAGGGATTTCGGATTGCTCTCTCGACCTCGACGCCTCCTCTTTTCTTTCTCACGCATTTGTCCTTGCTCGGCGCACGTTGACTTCTTCATTGTTTGGAAACGGCGTCCTGCATGATCCGTGTGTTTTCATCGCAAAATAACAACATCACAACCTCACCGAGCTGACAGGCAACGAATAATGGAGCACGGTACGATCCATAGCCTCTCCAGGCTTGCTCCATTACAACGAGAGCATTTCTCTGTGTATTTTTCTTTGACTGACGGGCTTATGTAAACAGACCACCTCGCCCAGGCCCTCAGGGCGAAGAAGAGACCTCAGTCTCGGGCATCGACTGCTTCTGTTCATAGTATCTCCACGCAGCCTACCATGGAACAGCAACAGTTCGCCGACGCGCCCGACTTGTACTCGGCACAGTGGGTCAACAACGACCAACGGCAGCAGAGGAGCCTCGCACCCGCGTCGCGGATCACACCCGAGGAGATGATGCTCCATGCAGCTGCTACCCAGATGCAGAACGCCCGCGAATACTCGATGCCACCAGGTATGAGTGCCTCCATGAGCCAGTCCAGCGCTCACATGGGCCACTCAATGTCTTTCCAGCAACACGCCATGCAAAGACATCCGTTACCGTCCGAAAGCTTCGCCAACAACAGCTTCACCGACGACAGCCAAATGATAGATCGTGACGAGGACGGCGACTCTTTAGTCGGAGCCATGGGCATGCAGAAGTCGAGTTCCGCCAGGTCCAGTGCTAATAACGAGTTGGAAATGCGCCACCTCTTCAATGCCAACAAGCACCGCGGCCTACAAGATGTTGCCGGCGAACTGCACGGCAATGAGCGAGGCCCCAACTCCGAACGCACCCGACAAGTCTTTGCTATGCTTTGGATCAACTCTGTATGCACCAAAGGGAAGGGATCTGTACCGCGAGGCCGGGTGTATGCCAACTACGCGTCTCGCTGTGCCACTGAGAGAATCACGGTCCTTAACCCAGCTAGTTTCGGAAAACTTGTTCGCGTACTCTTCCCAGGTCTGAAGACCAGACGACTGGGCGTGAGGGGAGAATCAAAGTACCACTACGTCAACTTCTGCTTGGTTGACGACCAACCCGACCTCCGCGAACCCGAGCCTCACATTCCTGTGGCTATCTCCGAACCCCCCCGTTCTCAAAGCTTCAGCGCGGCACCCACCAAGGCCCAGCCTGCCGCTACCGTCTTGCCATCTCCCGAGGCCGCCAAGCGGCCAGAGAGCCCAGCTCAAAAAACGCATAACTCTTCGAGGTCGCATAGCTTCTATAGCCATCCGAATGTGACCAGCGCAGATCATCTGAACTCGTCGGCATCGAAGACATCACTCCAGTTCACATTCCCCTCGGAAGCAGATGAGCTCCTTCTTCAATCCAACGAACCTCTCGCGCTACCTCGGATGGAGCCTTTTCTCCCAAGTGGAACTGACGCCGATGCTGCCAAGAGCTTGTCTGCTCTGTACAGGTCCCATTGCACTTCACTCGTGGAATGTGTTCGCTACTGCAAGGAAAAGACGTTCTTCCATCTTTACACGTCATTCCAGGGCACGTTGACGATGCCCGTTCAGAAGCTACTTGGCCACCCTAGCCTCGCCCCTTGGATCGAGGAATGTGACTTCATCTTGTATCAACGCATGCTAAGAATCATCTCTGGGCTCACACTCCAGGTCGTGCCCAAGCCAGTGCTGGATACGCTGCGCGGTATCTCCGAGCGCCTCGTACCCCACATTCGAGAGGCTTTCCAAGGACAACCGCATCACGTTATTCGAGCCAAGGAGGCACCGGCAACCATCTTCGCGGCTCTTCTGGACCGAGCCCTGCGAGTCAACCTTACTGCTCATGCGGCAGCCAACATGCTGTCGAACCCGGCCAACCGCGACCAGATGTATCTCGACTGGATCACGATGGTGCGCGTGCGTAAGGTGGCGGAATGTGTTCCCACCCGGGGTATGGATGATCTCGTCAACTTACTTGTCTCCGAACTGCGGAATCTACTCAGCCCCATGAATGTTCCTTGGGAGGTGGAGTGCTTGACGGTCTATGGCGACATCGCCTTGAGAAACGGCCGCCAACCAGGCGCCGAGAGCGCGGGTGATCCCAATGGTCAGAATGTTCTGGAACGCTGGGTCGGGTTCCTTAAATCCCTCCCGATACGGTTTCCTTACGCGTCTCACACCGAGATCGTCTACGCCGTGCAAAGAGTCGGCACGGCTGTGATGCGGGATCTCACCATGGCTCAAGGCAAGAGTTTCGGCTCATGGTGGGTGACGAAATGCTGGATCGACGAAATGACTTGCTTCCTTGCCGAGCAGGGTGGTTTTCTTCAAATGAAGACATCAGGCGCGTCGGCAGCCGTAGCCAACCCTCAATCAGCAGTCCAGGAGGCAAATCGTCAAGGCTCCCGATTCAGCGCCGGCAGTGAAGAGTTCAACTTTTCGGGTCTTCCTCAAGCACAGCCAGACAAGGCACCGTTCCCACCATCGACGAGCCAGGGTCAGGTCGACTCTGCGGATATGGCGGCGGGGAACAATCCAGATGACAGCGGGATAGGGATCCGGACGCCGGAGGAAGACTTCCCCATGGATAAATACACCTTCTCGCATTCGGAGGTCAATCAAGCGTTGCTTGCCAACGCCGAGTTGCAACAATGACGAAAGGAGATCGAGTTATAGTCGCACCTGGCAAACCAGGTGTCATGTATCGATAGCCGCCTGTCAGACGGTCTCTTGTCGAGGCTTGATGCCAGAAGAGGATTGCCGACAACAGTGCGATGACGATGGCACGACTGCACGATTGTATGAGCGCGGAAAAAAGTCCTGGCCATTTGGCCTGGACACGTCATTGGGTACTGCGCCTGTTCATTTCTAGACGGGGTTTGGGTTTTGGTATATTTTGCGGTCGGTGTTTGACTTGCTTGGCGATTGCGGTCGGCATTTGCATTTGGTTCTCGTGGGTTTGCTATACCAATTGTGTCTGGTTCTGGGCAAAGCAACGGTACTTGCATTTATACGCTTATCTAGTTGTAATACAACCCGATAGGGAAGAGCTTTGAGCAGACTTTGTGTGTCTCTTTTTGATGAGTTGTTGATGCATCCAATTGCAGACTAACACTGCGTTGCCTTTTCTTCTTGTCGGCGAAGACCGCCGAATCATTTGGACGGCTGCTGCGGTGGTGTTGTGCAACACAGACTGGTTGTCACGAGTTACGGCGGCAACAGAGAGCTGGCAAGCTGAGCAGCGTCAAATGCGGCTATTTGACTGGGGGCGTGGGATCCCCGTCTGTCACTTCGTCACCGGCCGGCCCCTGATTCGCCATCCCCGCGCGGTCTCCAGGATTGGGCAACTAAAGTTTTTCTTTGCCAGAGGTTTCATAGGTTCCTCGCGAGACCGCAATGTGGAGTGGCTGGACGGGGGACGGGAGACGGCAGAGACAACGCAGAGGCTTGAAGAAACGAGCACGACGGACGCACACAGCCAGTGTCCCCCCCCCCCCCGTGGGGTTCGAGTGATAACCAAATGGCCTGGATAATCTAAAGTTTTTGAGACATTGGGGAGAGGGACGGGTATGGCATCAATGTCAAATTGCCTTCTTCGGAGGGGTTAGTCAAGCACTGATGCTGATGCTGCGTATGACTCAGACAAAGAAACTGTCACGGATAGAGGCTGCAGCGGACAGACTACCCAATTCAGAGAGAGCCCTCGTTCTTTGCAGAAGCCGGTCAGAACAGGGAATCTATTGGCAGTGACAATAGCAGCAGCGGCAGCAGCGTAGCAGTTGGGTGTTGTATGACTTTCGAAACTCGAGGCCCGTTGCCTTTTGACCGAGTAACGGTAGTGCTCAGGCTTGTGAGTAGCAAAGCTGACCAATGTACAGCGGTCATTGTTGGTGACCTTGCAGCAATGGGTCGGTAAGGTAATAGTGAGTGTGACTGTGTGAGAAGATTCGGGCCCGCCTCCAATGGTCCGGAAACGCAAAATTTGGTCGCTGCAGCTTGCACAAGCGTCGCCGATTTCGTCGCTCCACTACATCCCACTTTCGTCCCATCTCATCGCCTGGGTTTAATCCACCGCAACATGAACCACATTGAACATAGCATTTCCACCGCATTCTAGCCATAGGCTCACTCTCTCCTTCCACTCTTTGGACTGCCTGCACCTGTCATACCACCTTTCCTGTTTTCTTTATACCTTGCAGTGTGACGCATCTCATATAAGCCACTCAGTTTGAGGGTTGACGTCCCAGTCTACCCGTCGCCATTTTTTTCTTCTTTCTTTCCCTTCCCTATCCCGCATCTTTCCAATACAGTGCCCCCCGTTCTGGCCCGCATTGAGCAGACTCTCACTCATATCCCAACACCAACCGTTTTAGGCTCTGCGCGTAGCCATTGATACATCATGAGTAGTCAAACGATAGGAAACACTTCCAGCAATGGCTGGGTGGTGCAAAAATTCGGCGGAACCAGCGTTGGAAAGTTCCCAGACAAGGTTTGTCCCTCACCACTAAGAAAGTCACGGCTACGGCATGAGGCTGATCCAATATTCTCATACCACAGATTGCCACGGATATTGTCCGGTAGGAAGAGGCATTTCTCTAACAAAATTGTAACCCGACTAACCTGTTCTTCTATTAGAGCAAGCCTTTCGCACAACAAGGTCGTCGTTGTCTGCTCGGCAAGAAGCACGGGCAAGAAGATTGAGGGCACCACCAGCCGGTGAGTCAACGGGGAACGCACCCAGCCTCCATCCTCAACTAACCCCTCGCAAAAGACTGCTTGGCGTATTTAATAAGCTCAAGGGAATCGCAGCACCCACAACACCCGAAGAGGCACAAAATGAACTCATGAACGAGGCCAAGGGTCTAATTGAGGACATCTGCAAGGATCACGTATCGGCAGTCAAGACTTTCCTGCGCAACCCAGAATTACAGGCGTCCCTGGAACAAGAGATCAGCGATGAGTGCCAGGAGCTGGTCGAGTACATTGTGGCGGCAAGGAGATTTAACCTCGAGGTCAACTCAAGATCCAAGGACCGTTGCATCAGCTTCGGTGAGAAACTCAGCTGCAGGTTCATGGCCGCATTACTGAAGGACTTGGTGCGAGATCATGATTACTTTCCAGTATCTCGAACACGCCGCTAACCAGCTCGCAGGGTGTCGCGGCGGAATATGTGGACCTCAGTGACGCGTTCCACTATGATGCCACGGCTCATTTGAGCCAGGGCTTTTACCAAGAGGCCGCTGCAGTACTACGGAAAAAGATCACGGCTTGCGAAGAGCGAGTCCCCGTAGTCACTGGCTTCTTTGGCAACGTTCCCGGCAGCCTAATTGATGGTGACATTGGCCGAGGCTACACGGATCTCTGCGCGGCGCTATGCTCAGTCGGTCTGAAGGCGGATGAGCTTCAGGTGTGGAAGGAGGTCGACGGGATCTTCACAGCAGACCCGACAAAGGTTCCCACGGCACGCCTGCTGCACTCCATCACGCCGTCCGAAGCGGCGGAATTGACGTTCTACGGCTCCGAGGTTATCCACCACCTGACCATGGACCAGGTCATCCACGCTTCGCCCCCTATTCCCATTCGTATCAAGAACGTCAAGAACCCCCGAGGAGTCGGCACCATCGTTGTGCCCGACCCCGTTCTCACTGCCGGCCACCAGATCCAACGGTCATCCCCCGCAGACCCATCATTGATCCAGAAGCCGAAGCGGCCGACGGCGGTCACGATCAAGGACAAGATCTCCGTCATCAACGTGCACTCCAACAAGCGGTCCATTTCTCACGGCTTCTTCGCAAAGGTCTTCTCCATCCTCGACAGCAACCAGATCTCTGTCGATCTCATCTCTACCAGTGAAGTCCACGTGTCTATGGCCATCCACGCCGGAAACTCGGAGGGCGGCAGCTTCGACAAGGCGCGACTTGAGCTGGAGGAATGTGGCGACGTCAGCGTGCTCCATGACATGGCTATTCTCAGTCTGGTCGGTGCGGAGATGAAGAATATGATTGGTATCGCCGGTCGCATGTTCTCCACGCTCGGAGAGCACAACGTGAATTTGGAGATGATCTCACAGGGCAAGTCGTCTCGGGATCATGAGAGGGGCCGTTTGCTAACTTTGACATAGGTGCCAGCGAGATCAACATTTCCTGCGTCATTGACGCCCGTGATGCCACTCGTGCTATGAACATCCTGCACACAAATCTGTTCACCTTCCTTGACTAGAACGCCCGCTTCGAAATGCCCTGTGCGCTTCAACTGCGCGCGGTGGAAGAGAGCTCTAATTTTTGGGTTGAAGTATATAAGTATTACATTGTCAGGTTCATCCAAAACGGAGCATACATTTGCATTGTTGGATCAGAAAAGAAGAAAGAATGAAGATTATGGGCTGGAAAAGACATGATTCCCTTGATTTGCTTAGACGTACATATCAAATGCACATGATTAGGTCAACTTTGGTCTCGCGACTCGTCAATTTCAATGCGTCATGAGAGTACGCCAGAAACGAGGCCGGAAGCCATGAAATCGTGGACTTGAGGGCAAAGGGAGTACCTAACAATAGCCAATATTGCAATATCCAGCAAGTAAAATGGCGGACCAACGACCCCAGTAACCAAATGAATCTAAATATTTACCAGTCAAGGCCGACGTCGGCGAAGTGGGATACAGTGTTTAACTACTCGTCGCACACGGTTCTGCCCCGCCACTTCTCGAGCGTAGCCCTGTCATTTCTGATAAGATAAGCAGCACTGGAAGGATCCACATGGCAAGGCACATTGTTTCTTTGCGACTCTCTACTCCTGTCTACTTGACTGCATCTTGCCTCCAAATCCCATACGCGCGCCGCTTATCGACACTCGGCCCACAACATATTGATTCCTTCATCGTACCTCGAAATCTTCGCTCTTTAATATCCTCAGGACTGCCGACCGAAGAATACATTGACAACGATCGCCCAACATGCCAAAAGCAGAGGTCGGCTCGACGAAGCATCTGAGCAACAAGCTCAAGAGCAAAGGCCTCCAGCGTCTGCGCTGGTACTGCCAGGTCTGCGAGAAGCAGTGCCGGGACGAGAATGGCTTCAAGATGCACACGCAATCCGAGTCGCACGTGCGGCAGATGCTCGTCATCGGCGAGGACCCGAAGAAGTTCCTCAACGAGTACAGCAACCAGTTCCTCCGCGACTTCACCCAGCTGCTGCGCACTGGGCACGGGGAGAAGCAGGTGCAGATGAATCATTTCTATCAGGAGTACATCGCCAACAAGGAGCACGTACATATGAACGCGACAAAGTGGCCCAGCTTGACCGAGTTCGCGAAGCACCTGGGCCGCGAGGGCATCTGCCGCGTCGAGGAGAACGAGAAGGGGATTCATATCGCGTGGATCGACAACTCGCCAGACGCGCTCAAGAGGCAGGAGGCGTTGAGGAGGAAGGAGGCGCAGGACCGGGGCAATGAAGAGGTTGAGCAGATGATGATTCGAGAGCAAATCAAGAGGGCGCAGAAGGCGGCCGAGGCGAGGGGCGAGAAGCTGGACGACGAACAAGAGCGGGAGAGGGGGCTGCAGAGGACGGAGGGGGAGAAGGTGTCGTTGTCATTTGGCGCCAAACCTGCGGCAGCGAAGAAGGAGCCCAGCCCGACGGCGCAGTCCAAGTCCGCCGAACCCGAGGCATCGACGACAACGACCGTGGGACTTACAGAGGCATCGGAGAAAAAGGAGGATAAACCTGCCGAGAAGCCGTCAGTCAGCGGCGGTCTGTCGCTCAAAATGACGGCGAAACCCCAGACAAAGAACGTGTTTGCTCAGGCGAAGAAGAATGCCCTGGCAGGCGGCGCGAGGAAATCTGCGTTTGTGCAGCCGAAGAAGATGAGCGAAGCGGAAAGGATCATGAAGGAAGATATGGAGAGGCAGAAGGGGAAACGATCGAGGGACGGGTCCGGCTTCGGCGGGTTTGCGTTCAAGAAACAAAAGACGGATCAGCGGTGACTTATTTTACACTTTAGGTTGGGGATCGATTTCGTCTTCGTCCACGGGCGTTGGCTTTGAAGCAGGACAGCATCACATTGTCGCAAAAGGAGGTTCAACGAATTGCATAGCAAAACTTGGGTTGCACTTTTAGATACCATTTGAGAATTGATTGATTCATCTGAATAGAGTCTTCCCTGACTCCGTGCCGACCTTCTTTGACTCCCCGTAAACGCCGTGTACGTAAAAATATGGTTCGACAGCTCGTAGCTGACCTCAAGCGTCAACCTCCGTCTCCGTTCCGTCGCGCCTGTCATCTAGTTAGCCATAATACAACAACAACAACGGACATTCTGTGGCGTCCAGGTTCCCCCAACAGCAGAAAAGAAACATTAAAAGAAGCGCTACTGACGGAATGTAGTGTATCCTGTACTCCTCCTCGAGCGTGTTGCGAATCTCGTCGGGCAGCTGGCCCGAGACCTTGATCGCGTAGACGCCCCTCACGTAGTTATCCAGACGTTGCCACTTTGCCACCCAGGAGCGCTTCGGGTTCGAGAGGGTGATGAGGCCTTCGAAGACCTGGGACGTACAGCTCTCAATCTGGTCCTGGGAGCCGGCCATGTGGAGGAAGTCTTCGCAGTTGGGGCAACCTTCGTCGCGGAAGCGCTAGATTGGGGTACCGTTGTCAGCATCTATTTCCCTTTCTTTTCTTTTCCTTTTTTCCCCCCATAATGCTTCGATCCCGTTGGTTTGTTGCAAAGGAAAGGGCAAAACGTACGGAGTAGGTCATGACGATCGAGCAGACCATGCAGGCGCGGAGGTAGCGCTGCTGACCAGGCGCGACGAAGTTATCGGCTGACATTTCCAAGTGTGTTCTTCTTTGCGATTCGAGGTATATTCGTCGATATTCGGGAAGGCGTTTCGGGTGAAAACTGTGTCACAAGAAGACAGTCTAGAGTCGCTAGAGTTACGGAGTAGAGCTTCATCAATGGTGTTTCTGGGGAAGAGAGGCCGACCACCTTGAAGTTCCTCTGGTTGGAAGCCAATTGTGGGTCTTCTCAATGAAAGGCATGGGTTGTTTTCCATTGCCGGGCGGGTTGCAGGACCTTGAGCTGCATTGCATTTATGCATTATATGCCATTATCGATGCACATGGATAAGGTAGCGATTGATTTTGGCACAGACCCCTACGAGAGCTCCTTCGATACCGCCTCTTCTGCCGGATCACCAATATCTTTTCGATCTGGAGGAAATCAGAGCCCACCGCCCGTGTAACGAGAAACAAAAAGAGATTTCAATCATCTCAATCATCTGCTGGAGGAAACGCCGCCATGATGATGGAAAACTCATCAGCCAGCGAAGCACCAGCCAGCACCCCGCGCGCAACGGGCCACAAATCCCACGAGCCCCTCACATGCACTATCAAGACCCCAGCCTTCTCCTACGCTCACTTGGAACTCATCTCCGATTCACCAAGATCACAAGAAACATTGGAATTGGACAATCTCCAAGTACGCTCGTATTGTAGCGCCGCCCTCAGCCAGTTCCTGGGCGCAACGGGTTCCGCCATTCCCATCGACATACTAAAGGTCGAGGCCGCACAATGCTGGCTGCGCGTGCCCCGGCAGGACCTCAGCCCCTTTGCCGCGGCGATCACGGCGTGGGCCGGCGTCTCGGACCAAGGCAAACGGCAAGTTCTCCGGGTGAAGCAGTGCTCTGACTATTTGGGCGCCATCGTCGGCACCGATGGCCAGGAGAACCTTTGGTCGTCATGAGTCGACACCTTGGGAGAGCTGCTTAGAACGATAAATGACTTTTCTGTGGCTAAACACCCAACAATCGTATTATTCTAGATTCGGGGTATGGTGTACGTCTGCTGGGCAAGAACTCCGATTTATCCGCATGGCCAAACCCACGCTGCCACCCAGCCCCTTATATGCGCCGATCACATGCACCGTGTATGCTGCGGATGCAAACTATGCCTTCTCTTACCTCGGGACAACCGTCCGTATATCATCAAACTACATCAGAGAAGACATGAGAGAACTCTGGGCATACGCCTTGAAGTGGATGGTCAGCGGCAACTCGAGGAGAGGAAGAGAGGGTGTATCTCACCATAGGCTTGATATCCGGGTGAGGGACGGCGTCGAACTGCTTGAAGTCGAGCTTGTAGTCGGGGCCAATATTGATATACGCTCCCCTGTTCTCGGTGGAGTCGCAATACCTTGGTGCAGAGAACACTATAACACTCAGTTCCAGGTCCAGAATGATCAAAAAGAGCATTAAAACTTACCAGTAATGCAACGACCGTCGTGCTGCACCTCGTAGCCATCCATACGAACTTCGTGACTGCGAATGACGGCTTCGAGGCCATTGTTCTCGCAAAACCTCTTGGTGATGTCGGGGCCGAACTGCATACCAACACCGCGCTTACTTGGGCCACGGCCGGGCTCGTCCTGGGGGTCCGTCCACAACATTTCCATCATGAGACCGGCCTGGCCAGGCTGGCGCTGAGCGTGTCTGTCGAGCTTCCGGATGTCGTCCAAAGTCACCTTGTCGTCTGAGAACAGACCGCCGTGGAGCACGAGGTACTTGGTGCCGATCAGAGTTGCCAGGGGCAAAGCCGAGAAACTCTCAGAGAAGAGCTTGAAGATTCTCTCGTTGTACTTCGCCTTGCACTCGCCCTCGAAACCGTACACACGGTTCATGTCGTCGGTCTCGTGGTTGCCGCGGTTGAGGAAGAAAGCGTTAGGTCGGAGCCACTTGTATGCGTAGAGCAGAAGAGCGATTTCGCAAGACCATGATCCCCGGTCGACAAAGTCACCGTTGAACAGGTAGTAATGCTTGTCGTTGGGCGTTCCGTTGAGACGGAAAAGCTCCATGAGATCAAAGTATTGGCCTGGTTGTGAGTTAGTATTCGGGTACTGGGCGAGATGGACAGGACCATACCGTGTGTGTCACCGCAAACTGTGAGTTGTGTACCCTCAGGTATCTTCATCTCCACCATGGTTGGCTCGTCAAATACAAGCTTCTTGACGGCCAGGATAATTTGGTAGACATATTTCCTGTGGATCTTCTTGCCAGTCTTGAACCGCTCCGTCATGTCGTCGATGAACTCCTGTGTCATCTCCTCTCCTAATCTGACGCCATCATAGTCGTCCTCAACGCTGATGGTGCTAAGGTCGAGGCCTTCCGCAGCTGACGGCTCATCACCAACCTCGATGGCAGCGAAGAAGTCCAACTTGCGAACAATCTTCCTGCACTCGTCCAGCTTCAATTTGGCATCCTTATTGTTCGGGTCGAGTTGTATACATTTCTTGAAGTCGACGAGAGCATCCTTTGGTCTGATAATAGCGGTTTGGGCGAGGCCTCGGCGGAAGTATGCCTAAAGTCGCACCGAAGTCAGTGAGGAAGGCTCGTTGGCTGTGTCCGGAGTCGCCCACCTTTACGAAGTTGGGGTTAAGCTCGATTGCCTTCGAGCAATCAGCAATAGCATAACCGTATGCTTCAGACTTGATGTTTGCCTACTCCGATTCAAGATAATGTTAGTCACGCGAGCAACCTGACTTTGCAGCCTTGGCGCAGCGAGGATAGGCGGCGAACCTGAGCGCGGTTGGTGAAGAACGTTGGCTCTTTGCCGTTTAACTCAATGGCCTTAGTGTAGAGCTCGATAGCAGCAGGCCAATCGTGAGAAGCGAAGGCCTTGTTGCCGTCATTCTTGAAGGCTGTCGCCTTTTCCTCAGGCGTAGACATGGCGGCAGCAACGGCGGAATATACTGCAAGAACCAAAGTGTGGGGTATCTGTATCACAGGTAGAGACCAAAGACGATGGAGGGGTATTTCCCTGCTGTCGTTCGCACACGAGACAGCGGGAACAAATTGTCTTTTCCGTAGGCGCGGGACTTCAGTGCGAAGTGCGATTTCCCAAATGAAATCGTAAATTTGGGGGCGGGAAAGAAGAGGTGGTTGCAGCAAAATTTCTTATGCAGCAGAAGCTCTTCGAAGGTTGAAGTTGCCGGGCCTGGGTCGGAATCGAAAGCTTCCTTTCGCGACGGTTCGGCCCTTAAACCCTCTTCAGTACAGAGTATTCGGAGCTAACAGGAAACAGTGCGCTGCTACCGCACGGTGCGATATGTTGCAGCGGGGTGGCACTGAGTTGCCACTTCAGGAGTCTGACAGGGGCGCTGAAAGGCCGGCGCTGTGGTAGGCCCCTCCCTCCACTCCCGCGAGGATTGAGCTCCCTCCCACTACGGATGCCTACCTGGCATGCCTGGGTATGTAGATACCTTACCTTAGGTACTCAACGGAGTACGGATACGGACGACTTACACCTCCGGGCATGCTATTGGTAGCGCGAGGCCCCGTGGACGGGACTGACGGGGCTTCTGAATCTAGCATCGTTAGTTGCATATATACAACACTTGCTTATCTCTTATCAGAACAGCCCCACGTCACTCCGACCCGAAGTTGAGTGCAACTCGGCAGATTGGCCTCAGCAAACCGATCTGACATCAATATCTCAACGCGACATCTACCCCATGGCGCTGACGGCGCATTTCTCGTGCCTCTACACCCCTCCCAACACAGACTCTTCAAATTTCCTGTCCTCAATTGTTCGACGATGGAGTCTCAACAACACACATCAACCGCGCTTGTGCGCAAGCGGACCGATCTCGAACTGATGCCACCACCGCCCGCTGCGAAGAAGATAAAGCGCCCGAAAAAGGTCATAGACGAAGAAACCTATACCGACGCCCTCTCGCAGATCATTGCACGAGACTTCTTTCCCGGGCTTTTAGAGGCAGAGACCCAGCAAGAGTACCTCGATGCTCTCGAATCAAATGACAAAGCATGGATTTCCAACGCTGGCCAGAGGCTGGAGCGTGTGATGACGCCGGGAAGGAATAGGGTAAAAAGACCGGCGCCTTTCAACAATGGTGGACGCACGCCATCTGCATACGGTGCGGACACGCCGGCATCTGTGGCATCAACGGTACCCGAGGCACCAAAGCCGGTCGTGGACACGAATATGAGCCTGGCCAACTTCCAAGCTACTTACACCAGCGAGGACAACGAGAGTTTTTACAAGCTCATGGATAAACAAAACCAGAAGAAGGCAGAGAAATACGAGTGGATCTGGCGAGGGAACAAACTGCCTTCCAAACAGATGATCAAACAGGCGGAAGTCGAAGCAAAACTACTGATGACAAGGAGTTTGGTTGATGACGGGTGGAGGAGGGACAGACTGGCCATCAAGGATGTGGACGACAGACCAGCCAGACCAGACAGCTGGAACGCTAACCCCAAGAACAACTTAATATTCGGCCCAGACGGTGTGGATGACCACTACGAAAGCCCGGCGCAGAAGGCTCAGGCTCAGTCGCTGATGCCGCCTAAATCGATCAACTATGCGAACACAAGGATACCGCAACCGACAATCGCCGAGAGGCCTCCATCCCCAACGCTCTCCGCTGTGAGAGACGCGATTGCTGGGAAACCCCGCAAAGAAGATCAGGCTTCAAGCGCTCTTGGGGGCGGAGAGACACCGAGAGTGAATGGTTACGCCTTCGTGGATGACGAAGAGGATGAGGACCAAGTTCTACCCGCGCCCGTTATCGACCTCGGCCCTGGCGACGCTACGCCGAATCCATTCAAGCTGCAAGAGCACAGAAAGCGAGAGTCGTTGCATCACCGTCTAGTGGAGCGGGCAGCGCAATCCAAGAGGGAATCCGTGAAGAACGGCTTGACTGGAAAGCCGGACAGAACACCGGTGCCCAAGTTCCCGTCTAGCCCGCGTGTTTCGGGCGGCTTGACGCCTGCCGCTCAAAGGTTATGGGGCAAGATTGGCAGTCCAAGGCCAGGTAGCCCGCACAATTCTTCTGTAAAGGCTACACCCATGAGGGCAAGAGGCTCGCTTTTGAAGGGCGGTGCCTCGGTAAAAAGGGACTAAACACCAAATATGACCTAAACGAATAATGATAATAGACGAGGAAACAGGGATAGACCAAAGATACCACAACAGGATAGTTACAAAACGGCATTAAAAGATGTGAAGATTGCATATCACTATGAAGACCTGGGCAAACATCCACGTTGAAAGAAAGATCGTATTTTTTTGTCGACATATCAAACGGCTTTGCCTCAAGTTGAATTTCATCGTGGACGGCCTGGTAGAAATGATCGGGATATAATCCCGTTATGCACATGAAACTTTTATATGCATATATCCTTGGCTCAATTTTCCCTCCATTACGAAGTCTATTTAATAATCCCTGCACTACCTCCAAGGCGTGAGATCACCCAGACGTCAAAAGGCAATGACAACGATATGCGTCTAGCATAAATCAAAAGTCTGTTGCTCCAATGAGGTTCGCCGATTTTGCTGTCGATTTGGCAGCGGTGCTCGGCGCTTCGCGCTCTGTCGCATCCAGACATGTCGCACTGAGAGGCCGACAGCTCGAGAGCTTCACCAAAGCTTCCAGCTTAACACGCAAATCCCCAACGGCGCCTCAGCACGCACGAGACAGTGATGCAACGGAACCGTCAGTTGCTCCCGATGCCCCAGGAGCCCGGAAATCGGCTGAGAAGGAGATGATGTCGTCGGAAAAGGCGTTAACATCCCAAACCAATCACCCCTCACTCACACCATCAAGCAACTTCCAGCCCAAGCTCAGTAATGCGTCCGGTATTTCACCAAACTCAGGGTCAGTCCTCTCTCAATTGAGGCAATCCAATCCTTCGGCTTTCCCTTTTCAAGGCGCATCACCATTGGATCAAAGGCCCAAGGATGACACAGTCCCTGTAGGGTCATCAGTGAGCATGCCGACTGCTCAGTACGGCGCCCCTGTCTCTGAAGAGGCTGACGACCTCCCCCAAGGTGTCAATGTGAACATCTTCCACAGCACCCGTGCCGCCAAACTATTGGGTAAGGAGGAAGAACAATCAAAGGTCAACTTTGGAAATCGGAAGAAGCTTCCACCAACTAAGCTCCCCGAGTTTATCGACTTCTCCAAGTTGTCCAAGGATTCTGAGGTGAAGACATCAACCTCACATGCGAGTGCTCCAAGCACCTCTCAGGGCGCTTCCCAGCCTGATGTAATTACAAATGATGCGGAAGGAATCCAGGTCTCACCGGCTGCTCCAGAGTCTGTTCCCGCCGCTTCCACCGACCCGCTATCAAAAGATGAACCCACCGTCGAAGCTGTCTTGGGCGCTGCTGTCGACCAGGCATCAACCCCAGCTTACTCCCTTAGAGAATCTAGTGTGCCCGCCACGCGCCTGAGCAGACTTTGGAACTACGGCGGCCTAGCAGCAGGAATGATGGGTGGTGCCATTACAGAGAGTATCGGCAGAGCATTTGGCGGCGGTGGGGAGGGCTCGGTATTGCTCAGTGCCGGCAACATGGAAAGGCTTGTGGCCAAACTATCCAGAATGCGTGGCGCCGCCCTGAAGATGGGTCAGATGATGAGTTTTCAGGACACAAAGATGCTCCCGGGACCGATTCAGGAGGTCCTACAGAGAGTGCAGGACCGTGCCGACTACATGCCGGCCTGGCAGAGAGACAAAGTCCTCAAGGCCAACTTGGGCGCGGAATGGCGTGAGCTGTTTGAAGACTTTGAAGAGAAGCCCATCGCTGCCGCGTCCATCGGACAGGTCCACCGGGCCACTTTGAAGGAGGGCGGTCGCAAGGTCGCAGTCAAAATTCAGTTTCCTGGCGTCGCAGACTCGATCAACTCCGACCTCGACAACCTCGGCATTCTCTTGACCGCTACCAAGCTCCTGCCGAAGGGCCTGTATCTGAACAAAACCATTGACAACGCGCGGCTGGAGCTGGGATGGGAATGCGATTACGAGAGAGAAGCGCAGTGCCTGATCCGTTACAAGGAGCTCCTAGCTGACGAACCGAACATTTTCCTTGTGCCAGACGTTCATCTGCAAGCCTGTGGAAAGAACGTCTTGACCATGGACTGGATGGAGGGTGTGGGCGTCACCAGAGTCAAGTCGTTTACCCAGGAGCAGAAGGACTGGATTGGCACCCAGATTCTCCGTCTCTGTCTCAGGGAGATCACAGAGTTCAAGTTCATGCAGACCGACCCCAACTGGACAAACTTCCTCTACAACGTCAAGACCAACAAGCTCGAGCTTCTCGACTTTGGTGCTTCCCGGGAGTACCCCGACGATTTTGTCACACAATACGTTCAGCTCCTCGCTGCGGCCTCAAGGACCGATCGGGAGGGAGTCAAGCGCTTGTCCGAGAGTCTTGGATACCTCACCGGCCATGAGAGCAAGCTCATGGTGGATGCGCACGTCAAATCGGTGCTCACCCTTGCGGAGCCTTTCCTCGGCTCGGCCCCCGAGGTTTACGATTTCCACGACCAGACCATCACAGAGCGTGTGAAGGCCCTGATCCCCGTCATGCTCCGCGAGAGACTTGCGCCGCCACCTGAGGAGACCTACAGCTTGCATCGCAAGCTGAGTGGTGCGTTCTTGCTTTGCGCGAAGCTCGGCAGCAAGGTCAGATGCCGCAACATGTTTGAGGAGAGTCTGAAGAAGAACGGCTACACTGCTTAGGAGAAACAGACAACGGGTTATCCCCAATCCACTTTGTATCATTTTGTATCATAGCTGTACAACCAATGTGTAGACATACCACACAGGGAGGATTATAGACGAAAATAAAGACCTTCCATAATGCATCCAAAGTTTCATGGCTCGAACTGAAGCATGCTGATAACGTCTCCTTACTCCCTCGGTCTCCTCTGCATCTTGTCGAGCTCCTTCCGTTCCCTTCCAACAACCTTCTTCCTCTTCCGCTCAATCGTGCGGTCGACCTGCTTCTTCTTCATGCCAGCGAACTGGTCCATCAGGAACCTCTTCTTCTGCTCCGACTTCTTGAGGTAGAACGGTTGCTTGCCCTCCTTGACGAGCTCCTTCTCCTTGCGCTTGTGCTCCTGGATGACGTCGTCCGCCCGCTGCTTGCGCTCCCGCGCCTTCATCTTGCTCTCCATCGACAGCAGCATCCTCCTCATCTCCTCCTTCTTGCCTGCGTCTTTAGTCTTCTTGATCTCGGCCCGCAGCTGCTTCATCTCATCCTTGCGGTACTCGTCAAGGAAGGCGTACGCCCTCCGGGCCTTGGACTCGTCGACGGGTCCGCTCATCGGATCGAAGCGCGGGTCGCGCACCTCCATCTTGGGCACGGCGATGATCTCGCGACGGCGGGAGACGGGCTTCTTGCTCGATTGCTCCATTGGGGCGTGCTTGCTCGAGCGCTTGACGTGGTCGGCGCCGTATTTGAGCTTTCTGCCGACTTCCTCCGGGCCTGAATCCGAGCCCTCTTCTTCTGAGGGCGATGCGCCGCGCTTGCGACGTTTGGCTGCGGGCATAGAGGCTTGGGCTTTTGCGAGGGCGCCAAAAGACACTGATGAGATGTCGATGTTGGTCTTCTTTGGTGGTGGTGAGGCATCGGACTTTGGATTATTAGTAATGAGTACGGTGGTTCTGCTACTTGTATTACATACCCCTTCGTCTTCATCATCCTCGTCAATCTCATCTTCGTCCACATCTTCCTCACTCAACTCATCTCCGTCCATTCCCGCCTCCTCAGGTTCACTGCTGGCCTGCTCGTCGATCTCGGGCTCCGCTTCTCTGCGAGGCTTCACGCGGCGCTGAAGGCCCGAAAATCCTTGCTTTCTCTTTCCAGATAACATTTTGTCTCCTTTTCAGATTGGATTTGTAAAGTTGAAAGGTTCGATGTATGATTTGGTCGGAATTTGCAGGGTTAGAACTCACATGTATGAGGCTCACCCACACCTCAAAGGAACTTTTCAGTGGGCCTGAAAGAACAACGACCAACGGCTATCCTGTACCTTATCGATAAAGAACAACGGTAATTTATCGATAAGACCAGCCTCGCAAACTTCCTGCCTGCCAAAGCGAAGAACGAATTCCCCTCCACTAATCGCAAAGACACAAAGATCCTGAACAAACCAACCTGTGAGCAACATCTTCGAGCTACGCCGACTCGCTACGAAAACAATTAGATTCAATTGTCCCCAAGACCGGTTCAATTGACTTCGCGTATTAATCCACATCTGGACCCATACATCCATGCAATCCTCTCTTCCCCGGATCTTCGCCAGATCGCAACAGATCCGCCAACGCTGCTTCTTTAAAACCGCCGCGCGCCAGCGTCCAGGTCGCTCACCCCGCGGCTCCACTCGAACACACGAACACGCCGACAGTGAGAAAGAGCCTTCCCTTGGCTTGCGCAACTCTCTCTTTCGCAATTCGAATTCGATCTACGGCCACAAGGCAGACATGTCCAACCTACAATGGTGGACCAAGCCGGCCCCGATCATGTCCGCCCCGTCGAACCAGCAGCCGAGCGGCAACGGCTTCAAGATACCGGGCCTTGGCAACGCCGCCAATATTCCCTTCGCCTCAACCTCCGCGGTTCCTCTGCCCAGGCAATCAGCCGCCGGAAACCAGTCTACCATGCCAAAGGGACCTCGCGGGGCGTTAGTCTTCCACTCCTCGCCCCTTCACTTTACCGTCACTCTCTCCGCGATTGCTGCGAGAAACTAACACCCCTCTCATAGAGCCGCGGCGCCGCACAACCGTGACAAGATCATACCCCCAAGCGCCGCGTCAGGCGGCGTCCCAGAACCCACGCCCCAATACCTTCAGCGCGCATCCCTCCCGCCGACCCTCCTCTCTACGCCTCGGCCGATCCTCATCGTCATGGACCTCAACGGCACCCTCCTCTACCGGCCCAACCGTCGTAACGCCACCACCTTTGTCGAACGGCCCCACGCGAAGCGCTTCCTGCAATACTGCCTCGACACCTTCCACGTCGTCGTGTGGTCCTCGGCCCAGCCAAAGAACGTCCAGTCCATGTGCGACCAACTTCTCCTCAAGGGCGGGCCGGGCGCCGCCAACGCTCAGGAGGACAGCGCCTCGTACCGCCGCCGCGTCCTGGCCGTCTGGGGCCGCGACAAGTTCGGCTTGTCCGACGCCGACTTCAAGCTCCGCGTGCAGGTCTACAAGCGCCTGGAGATGGTCTGGGCCCAGGCGAACGTGCAGGCGGCGCACCCGGACGCCGCGTACGGCGGCCGGTGGGACCAGACCAACACTGTTCTCGTGGACGACTCGCTCGAGAAGGCGCGGAGCGAGCCGTACAACCTGCTACGGATTCCCGAGTTCTTTGGAGACGCCAGCGAGCCGGGCTGCGTGGTGCCGCAGGTCCACGATTACCTCAACCAGCTCTGTAATCAGTCGGATATCAGCGCTTACATGCGTACGAATCCGTTCAAGCTGAACGACGATTACCGGCTGGGGCAACACGAAAATGTGCCAGGGCCGGCGTAGAAGACTTGACGGAGTGATGGTCTTGAGGATTGCCTAGACAGTTGTCAGGTTGGATAGGCACGGGACATGGAAATATACTTGGTAGCATCGAGATACCCCTTAGCATGAGCTTATGGAAGCACCCTAATTAAACCCGTTCAATTTGAAGATGGAGCGTTTCAATGAAATTGAAAAGTGTTCTTTTGATTTGATCAGGAACAGCCGGCATCTTCTGCCTCGTCCTAGTGACTTCGACCTAATACCTTGGCACACAGGCCTCTGACATTACGCACAAGATGTTCCTCTTCGGGTCCATAACATCATCTACACACCTCCTTGCCTAATCGTTAACTCATTTCATCTCTGCCATAAGCCATGAATTTTGGATCACTCCACAGAGCGATGCGCTTATTTGAAGACCTTGCCATCGGCAACGGCGTACTCCTTGCCGTTGTGGGTGATGGGCTTCTCCCAGCCCCAGGAGTCGGAGACGAACTGCTTGGTCTCGGGAGCGGAAGCGTCGAGCTTCTCGAAGTCGTAGCTCTCGTAGTCGGGAGCAACGTCGAAAGCGGGCTTGTAGTCCTGGCCGCGGATGACGAAGGCACCCTCAATGACGGAGTCGTTGTTGGTGCCGTAGACGGCAGCGCATCCGAAGATGAACTTGCGGGAAGCCTCAAGACGGTTGTTGAAGCCGCCAATGAGGTTGTTGGACATGAAGGTCATGGTGAGCTCGTCGTTGTACTTGTACTTGACCTTCCAGAGGGAGAACTCCTCGAGGTTGACGTTGTCCCAGAACCACTTCATTGCCTCGTCGTGGTTCTTGATGTTGGAGTACTGACGCTTCCACTCCTCGAGGTCGAAGGTGGCACGGGGGAGCTCAGCGAGGGGGTGCTTGGGCTTAGGGGCAGCAGGGGCCTCCTCAGCGGCGGGGGCGGGGGCAGCCTTGGGGGCAGCCTCCTTCTTGGGCTGCTCGGGCTTCTTGGGAGCGACGTTGGTCAGCTTGGGGGTCTCGAGGAACTCCTGCTTCTCGGTGACGGCGGTCCAAATGTCCTGGTTGATGATGGTCTGGTACCAACGGGTGACGTTGGGGTTCTCCTCGCGCCACTTCTTGTCAAAGAAGAACTCGAAGCCACGGGCAATGATGCCGGCGGCGAAGAGGTCAGCGAGGGTGATGCGCTCGCCAACGAGGTAGGTGTTGCTGAGAAGGTGCTCCTCAATGACGTTGACGGCCTTGAGCGCGACCTTGGAGGAGTCCTCAACGGACTTCTTGTTATAGGGGTCCTTGCCAAGGAGAGGGCGGTACCAGGCGCCGAAGGGGGGAAGGACCTCGGAGTTCACGAAGGACAACCACTTGAGAATGGAAGCGTAGCTGAAAGAATTTTTGTTAGCCTATGCTTCTGAGCTCGGTAAAAGACGCTTCCGATGCGCTTACTCCTGCTTAGTCTTGCCGAGAAGGGTGGTCTTCTCGTTCTGGGAGGTGACTGTGGGATCTCGTCAGCTATCATTCCCCATGATATTTTTCAATCAAGGTAAACGGTGTCGATGGTAGGATCAGAAATTTAGACTATATCAACAAGAAAATTCAGACAGGGATAACTGTATTTGATAAAGCTTGATCATCATATTGAGAATCATGGGTTGTTACTTTGTGTATGCGAGCTTTCGGAAAGCGACGTCGGCAAAGGGTGACTCAGAACGTACTGTAGATGGCAATGGCAATGGCCTCGGAGAGAGCGTAGCCATCCTCGCCAAGGAATGCGGGGACCTTGCCGAGCTTGCTGGCCTTGAGGTGCTCAATGGAGGGCTTGGTAGTGTCAGCCTCGATGAACTCGAGGTCAACGTTGTTGGCCTTCGCGACGGCGCGGATGGCCGTGGTGCGGGGGTTAGCCTGGAGGGGGTTGACGACCTTCGTTAGCTACAAAATTCCTAGAGAAATGGAAGTTCAAAGGTAATTGTTATTGCGTTTCTTACCGGGTAGGTGAAGAGCTTTCCGAACGCCATCTTGAATCAGTTGTATGACCGAGAGGGATAGGAGGGTATCAAAGGGTGCGTGATATGATGGACAAGAGAGGAGAGAGAAAAGTTCAGGTTCCCCGCCAGGATGACAGTAATTTTTTTGAATGAAATTTCGACCGCAGTGCCCCGCCACCCGAAAGCCCCTCGCTCGACCGACGGCAGCTCGAACGCCAGGGCAACCAGCTGCGGTGAGGGGTAACATGCGGCAGAGGAGGATCCAAGCGCCTGTGGCGGTGTACGCCGCATCACGTGAGCGAGATATTTCCCGATGTTCAGCCGGAGCCCAGCTACGAAGCTAGGAAAGATTTCTGTTGTCTACTGGCATACAAGGCTGTATCCAGTTCACGATATCTCGACAGCCACCGCATCAACGAGGGTGTTGATCGAGGTCCCACAACAATGTCCAGCTTACGCCATGGTCTGCAGCAGACTCTCTGCTTGCGCCAACTGGCAAAGGGCCAGTTAATGAAGCCTCAATGGCAACGGTTGAGCCTGCAGTCCAGCTTTTCGAGCATTTCGACCACGAGCCATCCTGAAGCTCAACAGAACGAACCCGAAGTCGACACGAACCTGACGTTGCCTCCCCAAAGTCCCTTCTTTGGCATTGATAAGGCCCGCCCGCTCCCCGTCTCGCCGTCCTACTTCTCCAGAGAACCTCGCTTCAACGACGCCTACATCCGACTATCTACTCTTGTGCAGAGATACCAGCACCTTCCTCTGGCGCCCCCGGAACTGGTCTCGCGACAAATATGGAGGAATTTGAAGGGCTACCGACAGATTACCGGAGAACCAGTCAAGGCGATGCCGTTCAGCCAGGTTCTGAGCATGGTCAAGCGGTTGCATCAGATCCACCCTGGGCTGATGCCCAGCGAAGTCAAGGAAGCCCTACAAGAATTTAAACGCGACATCGACCCGTACAAGAACACTGCCAGGGTCGTGCCTCTCGACAGATTTGGACGCGCTCTGGGTGTCGGCCGCAGGAAGACTTCGAGCGCCCGCGCTTGGGTTGTGGAGGGTACTGGAGAGATGCTGGTCAACGGTAAACCCCTGAACGAGGCATTCGGCAGGATTCACGACCGTGAGAGCGTCATCTGGGCGCTCCGAAGCACCGGAAGAACAGACAAATACAATGTATGGGCACTTGTCGAAGGCGGTGGAGTGACTGGACAGGCCGAGGCTCTCACATTGGCGATTGCCAAGGCCGTCATGGTCCACGAGCCAGCTCTGAAGCCAATACTAAGAAAGGGTAAGTCGAGTCCCAATTTGAAGAAGACTGTCGACCTAGTGCTGATATGTATGACTCTACAGCTGGCTGCATTACGCGTGACCCGAGACAAGTTGAAAGAAAGAAGCATGGCCATGTCAAGGCCAGAAAGATGCCCGCCTGGGTCAAGAGATAGAGGGCTCCTTCTCTGTGTGGCGTTGATGATGACATCGCCAGGCGCCCTTCCTTTTTCATGTTGTACCACCACCCCTGTGTATTCATAGAACAGAGGCAGCTCTTATAATGCCAGCCTATGATGTATACTTGCCTAATGTTGCAAATCGGCGGGCGAGGTTGCGCATCAAGTTGAATTACTTGGTAGTATGTGAACCCAAGCTACGCAGAGGATATGGCCAGGCCACGACAAGCTCCGATCTGCCAGTCGGCACAGGTTGCGGTTACTTATGAGGACTGGCGCATCTCCAAAGGGTTAGAGCTTTGCACATGTCTGCCACTAGCATTGCCAGCTGGAAAGCGACTTGGGTCGATTTAGCCTCGGCGCTCTTGCTCTCACGGCTTAGTACCTGGTCCATGCAGTTCGCAGAGAAGCAACGTGGTGAGTCCGATTCCTGGTGTCCTTATCCTAACTATAACCGAGAAGTACAACACCATGGATCATGTAACAATCCATAATTGGGGACCCTTGGCAACCAGTTCGATCGTGAAATGGTGACTGATTGCCAAAATTTGAAACATAGCGTTGCAAAATCTATGACTGAAAGTCGGAAGCGCGAATCTTGATCACCCTCGTGTCTATTCTGCCATTATCGACCGCAGCGGTAGCATCGCCGCAGCATAGATAACTGCTGGCTGATACGGTTCATTTGACTAGTGCGTGCAATGGCCACTTGCAACGTTTGTATGTATTTACCTTACGGAGTGGCCGTGAAATACTTTTCGGCGCGCATTGAAACCGGGTCTTTGGGTGAATGAAGGTAAACCCCGTGTGTCATTAAGAGGCCAGGATCACAGGCCACAAGCTGGCACCTGTGGGCGGATTGACGATGTGGACGATATTAGAAGGGTCCGTGAGCAAGCCAGTCGACATCTCTGGCGTTGAGGCTAGTGCGAGCGCCCCTATTGCCAGCGTTGCAGAAGTGCGTCCGCCGAGGGCCTTGTTTCAATCTCCCACACAAGGTAACCCCTAAAAGGAGACGACAGCGAGGGCACAGACGCTTGAGCCCGTCCTGTCCTCCGAAGGTTTCTAGAAGCATGGAACGAATTAATCGAAGGTTCGTGGAGCTGGTTTCACCCCTTGTGACCATTTTCGATGATGGCTTTGCACTTCCGGTAATGTTTTAATCGGGGGGTGAAGCTGCTAGAGATGGTGGAAAGCACGACTCGGCTGGTTTCGCCGCATCAGGCAAGGCGTCAGCCGAAATGAGCAAGTTGTTGCCATTGCCGTATATGTTTTGGACAAGAACGAGGGTTAGTATGAGGCGTAGAAGCCGATACAAGGAGGGGGCGACAAAGACTTGGAACCAGCCGAATGACGGGCGAGGTACAATAACGGTAGCGGCAGAGGCGGTGATGGCAGCTTGAGACGGCGAGATGGGGTGGTGGTTTGTGGTTTTGGAGCGAGAGAGACAAGATCGGAACAATGCTAGGCGATGCGATAACGAGGCTATTGAGCTCGAGCTGCACGCGTCTGTTCCTGGCACCCTCCGGCGTTACATTCTTCTTCTGAGGCCATGTGCTTGAGTGGATGAGAGATCGGACTGAGGATGGAGCAGGATCTCTTTGCGGGCTGACTTTCTTTTGGCGACTGAGCATCTTATGGCGACCTCCGGGGATCAACCAGGCGTCGGTTGAGATGATCGACGGTAATCGCCTTGTGTGAGGCTGAGATCGCCCCAAGAACGTCCAACGGCTGCGTGACGGGCTAGACCATGCCGAGGGGAAGTGTTGGAGGGGGAGGGGGGGAGTCCACGCACACACTCCACGCCACACCACATTCGAAGTGGCTAGCACCTTTCAAGCATGCTTCAGGGTGTATGTGTGATACGAAAGAAACGTGGCTCTACTAGAGCAAAGACGGCGATTGGGTGCCCCTAGTTTAACCGTTGGCGGTCAGTTTCCGTGGCGCGACGCCCATCTCCGCTGGTTCGGGTCTTGACCTTTCTTGTTAGCAACTCGCAGGTCAGGGTTGGAAAGACCGACGGTACTCGGCAAGCCTCGGGCGACGAGTCGGGGATTTGGAGGGACGACGCCGGCTGAACAGCAAGTGACGGTGCTGTCTCGAAACCATATGCTATGTCGTCTTAGGTAAGGCGCCGAGAAGGTCAATGGACCCTCCCCACGTCACCTAACCTCACGGCGAGGTCGTAAACGCAGAGGGCATAAGCGCGGCTCAGGACATTTTTTTTTAGCGCGCTTTGCACAGGCTTTGCCTGCCCAGCGCCGTGCCATGGTGCCTTGCATCCGGAGTTTAAGGTGCTGAAGTATCCATAAGGTAGCCATAAGCCGTGCCTTGAGTCTCGAGATACCTTTGGATGCAGGACGAAGGCCCCCGTTGAGCTAGGTGGGTTGGGAATGCAATCAACCCGACTGGAAGAGGACGAAGGAGTGGACGGGGGCGTCCCGGTGCAGCAAGTCCGGTTGGGCAATTGGGTTCGTGCTGCCCAAGGCGTGTGGGCAAGCGCGTGATTGGCACTCAACACTGTAACCACACGTGCTTTATCCGATTCAAGGTTTGCCGTCTTGGCCTTGGTTCTTGCGTCTGTAGTGACAGTAGGGCAGACACCGAGTAAGGTCGGGACGGAGGCACGATGTAGATGGTATGGAATTATGGAAGGGCCGGCGTATGAAGGTGTTGGTGTATATTCCGGTGTTGTGTGGTGTGGTGTGGTGTGGTAGGTATGGTGGGGTGGGGTGGGGTGGGGTGGAGCAGCGAGCAGGTAGGTAGCTCGGTGGGCGGCAAACTGTGTGGACAGTGGGGAGCAATGGCGTTCGGATGTCATGAGTATGACTCCAGAGTCCAGCCGAGTCCGACGACGATGAGGGAAAATTAATCGTGTTGGAGAAACTCCGCCCCAGTCCCACCGTGGCACATAGAAATTAGAATGCATTAGCCGAACGCAGCGTTTGACTTTGGAGAAGAGCAGGAAAACCATGGGCCGCTGGACCTATCGGGCGCCCGAGGGTTTGAACTAAAGGTGCTCCGTACCTCCCTTACCTAGGTAGGTGTGCATCGTGCACTCGGCCCGGGTATCTTGCTCGTCTCCTTCCATCTCCAACCCCAGCGTACCTCGCCCGGGGAAGCAACGAAGAGGTCAAGGGCAAGTGCGATGGAATTTGGCATCAAGTACTCTTGTAAGTGTTGCCGTGATAAGGTACACTAAGGTAATTCCTATCAACGTCCTTAAGGTACTGCCTTGCCAAAGTGGTGCGAGATAATGGAAGGTGAGCTGCGATGTTCTCTCCCGAAATAACTTCCTCTCTCCTGCCTCAGCTAAGGTAGGTAGTAAGGTACCTTATTTTGAGGCCGGCCAGGTGTCGGCAGTAACGCACTTGAGGTATGTAAGGTACGTCTCTACAACGAGACATTATCCCCATGGCAAAGAAGTCCTTCAGCCACAGACAACCTAAGATGACCGCCATTTGCAAATCAATTTCCATACCTAGCTGTGTACAGGTACGATACTGCGGATATAAGCGACATTGAACACTCGGACGTCTTCTCTCACATCTCATTACGCTGGATCAGAGCCGTCGTGATGAAATCTCGTCGAAATGTGGACCCAGACCCCCGAAATGCAGGCTCACGCACGGCATTCGCAATGGGAGCATATCCGCAGCGGAACCGCAATGTTTGAACCGGAGATGTGAGGCCCACCACATCGCAGCATCTCACAGCGTCTGTGAGCTGGAGACCACGACTTCGTTCCCCTGCGTCTTGACGCCGCGGAAGCAACGCGAATATGTCCGGGTCAACCTACGTCGGAACCGCGCCCGCTCGACACTCACCTCACCCGCACTCGGGTGCACATTGGGCTGCGACTAGGTAAAAAGCATGCTTCGAGGTAATACGGATGAGGATACGTCCACCATACCCAGGCCCTACAACGACCCCATGAACAATACAACTGCAGACACATCATGCCTCGCCGAGGGGAGGGAGGCACAGAACCTTACCGGGAAGAACTCGGTGGTAAGGCAAGGTCAGGTCGCTTTTTTGTCCAGGGAGCGTTCCGACTAATGCAATCTCAAATGACAGAGGACACTCCGAATGCAGGTGCTCATCACCTCCTACGTCTCTTCGTTTGCCGATGGCCAAGTTCCAAGCGAGGCTTGTTGGAATTCGCTCCTGTCCCTGAAGCAAGCACTCGAGAAGCTTTCACACCACTTCTCCAAAGCTGAGTTCCACACAATCCCAACCGAAGTCGTCGTCCAGCCATATGCTGCATCGATGCTGCCAGGCGAACCCCACCTTCTCGACCTCTGCAGCCTTCGCAATAGAGCAGTGGGAGCCATTCACAGGCCTGCTCATCCATGTGTGAAATGTTGCATTCAGGCACGATCCCTGAATCGCTAGGGCTCCTCCTCAAAAGGGCCCCGAGGAAGAGGGGAGGGGAGGGGACCAAAGGGGGGGGGATACTTTCAACCCTGCAGCAGGAGCAGCCATTTTCACAATGTACAGATACATTGCCGCGTTCCGTACACTCCGGACCACTCAAGCAAGGCACCGGCACTCGTTCAGGAACCCACCGAGCCCAGGGTTGCAACCCCGGTTGCTTGACTGGGGTCTTACAACGACCTCTTCGACCTCACTTGCTCCCCGCCTAGTCCTTTCTGGCCCTCACTCACATACCCCTTGACAGATTCGACATTTATGCAAGGTTCATGGTTCTTATCTTTCACCAAGGCCAACGCCTGTTCACTTTGCGATCAATAAGGTACCTCTACCTCTACCAACAATTCGAATCTCTCCGTCTCTCTTACTGCTTCTCAGCAGAGAGCCGCCATTAACGTATCATTTGCACAGATATGCACATCCTTCACGTACTCGAAGGCTTTTCTGCATAATACTCTTCTCGAATGAAAGTGTCAAAGTACGTGCCGCTTTTCCTTCCATCCTTTGAAAGAATACTCGGACGCAATCAAGGAAGCAGTCCTCTGCCGCCAAAAAAAAAAAAAAAAAGTGAGGCTTCAACCACGGCACTCATTGGGCATTGTCGAGTCTCATCAAGTTGCCGAACCCGGTCTGGTCAATTTATCAATACCATTCGATTCTTTTCGCACCCGTCACCAAAAGGGGGTTTCGGGTCCTTGTGTGTCAACTTGGCTGGCCCCCTTTCCAATATTCCAAATGGCGGCCTGTCGCTCTCATTTCTCGCCTTCTATTGGCTTCGAACACTCTATCAATGGAGGACTCGCGGGAACGGAAGTCTCTTCCTGTCTGGTCTTCACCTGCCAGTTGCTCCACTGATTTCCATTTAGCCCGAATTTTCTTGGGGGCCGACTCGGGCCATTTTCCTTCTGGGATTTTTTAACGCCAAATCTGCTGCCACCGTGTAGTGCATCCCACCAATCCGAGACGGTTCGAGTTGCTTCGTTGCACATCAATATCTCCCCCCAGGTTCGACTGAATCGTAACAGAACAAATGTTCTTTTCTAGCTTCCGAAACCCGAGAAATTGTGCTTCAACGGCGAACGCCAACACCACAATCCAACACCGTTTTGAGGTATACTAGAGGCCAATTGCCAACAAGCGTCTCGAAGTCCAGTGATCAGGGGTCTTGGCCATTGGCTCGAATTGGAGGCCATGATGAGCCGAGTACCTTAGTAGGGATGCGGCCGCTGCACGATTCAAGAATCGAGTTGAGTTAGGGCCTGGCTGCTTACTCTGTAGTCTGTACCGGCTAATGGGTACCCCATTCGCATAACGATGTGCCTCAAAGTCCGAATCCTCTGTCAACGAGGTTACCAGCCAGAGCGAGAGAAACGTGAAGCATGGTTCATCGTTGTCTCGAGCATCTGATGTGTGAGAGATTCGATGGCTTTGTCATGCTCCCCCTAGTCACTCCTCTTTTTTCCCCTCCTCTGCTCCGAAGCTGACGATCAATCTGATGCTCCGCCATGAACTGAAGTGGGTGTCGACGATGATTGCTGTACGTCATTCGGCATCGGCAGTGCGACGCATTGCCTCACCTTTGAAGGCCTTTTCTCTGGGGCCTGGAGCTCTAGACCTACAGAAGCAATCTAGGCCAGGCCGCGGTGCCTCGATGGCTCTAAATGGGTCCCAGCGACAAGGTCTTTCGACGGAAATGAATGTGGTGGGAGGAAAAGAGGGTAAAAGGGCTTCACAAAAGAAGTGCAAGCGATTGTGAGAAATAATGGCTGGCGTGTGCATTCCCCTGGCTGGTAGCCAGGCTTGCCAGGGGAGGCGGAGGAGCACGAACAAGGGTCATCGGACTTGTCTCAGAGAGGTAATAAACAACGCCCCCAAATCCAGCCATCTGGGTGCTCACAGACTTTTTTTAACTTTTACGATCCCTCCAGCTCATCGTCCAGGGGGCTCGTCATTGGTATGGCACCGAAGGGGAAAAATTAGTAGAGTAGGACAGGACAGGGTCTGTGTATCCTTCTCTCCATTCATTCAGTCAGCCATATTCTTGTCTCAGCTTCATCCGCAGCCCGAATGCCTGCGGCCCCGACCGGAGGAACTCAAATCCTGGATGGGAATTCTTGAAAGGAGTAGACGACGTGTTGATGACCCAAACTGCTCAGACCCGCCGACATTGAGCAGAAAATCGAAACGAAACAGGTCACAGTGTGGACGGACACATTGACTTTTCCATACACCGGTGCCGGACATTTCCAGAGGAGAAAGGGCAGAATGAAAGGGACAGCGGCATCCAGCCAAGCGACGGCTTTCTCGAGACTCAAGGCACGATCAAGTATAGCAGGTGACATGGCTGGAAAACGAGGTACGGCAAAGCCGCGGATGATGGAGCAATGCTGACTGACATGAGGTGAAGTACCGTACATTTGCTCCCGATGGGGTGTAAAGAGAATGGACGGGCGTGCTCCAAGCAACCCCATCACTGCCGCGAAACGGACGAGAGAAAACGAAGGGGTGGGAAGAAGGGAAGAGTGACCAACAAGCAAGCTCAGCACACCCCCATTGCAATCTTTCTCTGGCTGGCCCGGGTGCGTTGCTTCCATTTCATCCATCCCATCCCATCCCATCTCTCGTCTGTCCGTCTGTAGCCCAACTGTCTCTCTTTGTCTCCATGATCTGTTTCCCCCTCCGAATTTGAGCGAGTCCAAAGAGAGAGAGAGCCGCCGCCATACCCATTTGCCGCGGTTCTCAGTATATCGGCACTTCGATCTGCAACGGTCTCCTCCGTCTCCTCACTCGACTCACACCCGGCCTTCTCATCGACCTGTACTTACTCTGAGGCTTGACCAGCTCATATCGTCCAACTCGCACCAATACCATACCTACCATAGCAAATCCAAAGCTTTCTGCGCCTCTACATTCCTGAGTCCTGAAGGCGAACCCAGCGCTGGGCACCTGACAAGACCTGACTCTGTGCTCGCAAACTAGCCCCGGTTATGGGGTGTGGCTCTGGCTTTGCTGCATAATAAGCCTCTTCATTTCTACCACCTTCGACTCTTCTATCTTTTCTCTTACACACACACACCCTTGCTCTCGCGCCCTCGCTGTCTCTCTCTCTTTCCCTCCAAACACCTTGTCTCGTCGTTCCTACTCGGGACACTCGTAAAGTGTTGCAGGAGGCCCTGCGGCCACGGCTATTTGATCCCACTTACTCAGTCAATTCAAGTCTCACTCGCCTTGCTCTGCAGTCGTTCCCCTCCTCCTCTTTCCCTCCAGCTCAGCTGCAATTGGAAGCAAAGATACATCAGATACAGCTACCTCACCCAAGTCTTGGTATCCCACACCCCCTTGCGATCCGCCTATCCTGCTTCCATCGTCGGCGCCAACACAAGCACATGCCCACCCTCCACTGCGAGAGAGACTCTCCATCACCCACTCACATTCAGTCTCTCACACCCACGTCGATGTCCACACCCATCAATCATCTGTCGCCTGCATCTCGTCCATTCTTGTCCACTACGCCTTCTTTACCAAAGAGCCGGTTGCCAACCAGGGAACCCCCATCTTCAGACATTGCCTTGCAGATCGCTGCATAACGTGCCTCGTTCGGCCGGGTGTCAGCTCCAACCTCATCTCCCCAACTCCAGATCCAGCCCGAGGTTCTCGACGTCGTCCAACAACTAGACAGACTCAAAGCTCCATCTCACAGATCCATTCCGCTACGGCCGCTACCCTACTCTTCCGGTGCCACACTTTACTCTTTTGGCTGCATTTCTCTTGCTGGGCTGCCACGCGCATTGGACCGGGGCAATCCTTTGGAGAAGACGAACTCGTCGGCAGGCATTGAGCCAGTTTGGCCTTCTCGATCTTTTTTTTTTTTTTTGGTAAAAGCACTTTTAGATTACATCTGGGTCTTTCTGGCGCGGTACGAGGTCCAGCTTGTCTCTCTTTGGGGCCATCTAGCCGCACTTGGATTGAATTTGCCCTACCTTACTCCACGGAACGGATACTTCCTCGACCACGGCGCTGTCTGCCGGGTTCATTACTCTTTTGCTCTGCATTACACTACAATCGACCGCCCGTTCGGTAGTGGTACTTCCTGGGCTCCTCTCGCTCGCTATTATCTCTGCCACTGGCTTCGGGTCTTCTTTTTTAGTCTCATCCGTCCCCTCCTCCTGGCACAGACTTCCTTGTGCTTGGTCTTCCTGGCTTCCATCATTCGTCTGTTCCCCTTTGGATTAGGAGGCAAGTGCTTGCTTGTCTCTTTTTCACTCTGGCAGCAGCTGCTTGTCTTCCCGCCTCACCTTAAGTTCCCGGGGCTCACTCACTCATACACACACACATCTCTCTGTGTATCAATGTCACTCGCTCTCTCACACCCAAGTACCCAGTGACCCCCATTTTAGTCCAAGTCTCTTTGGATTATCGTTGCTTTTTTTCATCTGCCCTCTTATTACTTTTTTTCTCCCCTCACTCCCTACTTACACCCTTCCTTTAATTCTGATCCTGCCAGCATCGACCCATATCTGCATCCCTCCCATGTTATAAGACCAACCCCGAGACTACCGTTCACGCCTTCCTCCACACCAACGCCCCGAACCCGCCCCTAAACATCTCTCTCATCGTCACAGGGTTACCCAGTTCTTCCCTGTCAGGCAAAGCAGAGTCCCCTTCCCCTCCCCAAGGCTACATAGACTCGCGTCTAGCCTCGCAGCACTAGGCTACGAGCAGCAAAAGTGGTCCTCTGTCACATCGCGAGCCTCACTACAAGCCTCATATCCCCAACCCACAACACCGCCGCACAGCCTCTCGAGCCTCGGGTCACCAACCTCATCTCAAGACCACATCGGTCCACCCGACGCTTGCTCTTGCTCTGACGAATCGCATCTTGCGTCAAGGCGACTCGGTGGTCGCTGAGACCCTGGTGCGGCTTCATTGCCCAAGCAGATCGCGCAGGGACCGGCTGGTAATGTTGGACATCGTGGTGCATGCGCCATCTGGGATCTCCCTGGTATCAAACCTGACACCAGTTTGACAACTCAGCGCGATATCCACCCCATTCGCTGGCTTTTTGTTTACCAAAATCTAAACTTCTCTGACGACTCACAAGACACCAACGACTCGTCGCCAGTCTTCGTCTAGTCTTCCCGAACCTTCAGGCGTCAGGGCATGAAGGTAGACCGGCGCTAGCTTCGCCGAGCTGGTCGCGACAAGCAAGTCTGAACAGTTAACTTCCTTGTTCTCCCCATCCTTTACTCTATCCGCCGTCTTCCCTCCCAATCCAATTCATAAAAGCCACTTCTATTACTCGCCGCCCGAGGAATCTGCCAGCCCATCCCGTGCTGCCCTCTGCCCGGCTCGACATCAGACAGACCCTACATCGGCATCACACATCAGGCTCTCCGACCCCCAGGTCCAAGTCAACGCTCCCTTACCTTTGTCTCTTTTGACATCTTGCAATCCCATCGGCACCGACCTTACCTCGCCATTATTAGACTCGCGACGTAACTACCCGCCAGTGCCGCTTGGCCGAGTCCAGACTTTTGCACTTTCACTTCGCGACACGTTGAATACCCTTACTCGTCTTGCTTCGCGGAAGCACATACGTCTGGTGAAGGTAGCGCCCTGCGTCGTCCGTTGTCGTCGGCAAAGAAAATTCGTTATACGCCACCGACTGGTATCTTCGACGCGCTAGTCCCGGAGGAAGACAAAGCAAGAGAGAAAAAAACGCAATAGCGTAAGACGGGCTCCAACACGACAATTGGACGGTCTTGTGACCGGTTCGACGGCCCAAACTGGCCTTACTGTATACATCGCCAGCTCCGTTGCCGCCGGCGCACACGGTAGGCTTGCCCTCGGAGCCGACCGGCGACCAAACCCCTCGTGGGATGGATGATCCCAATCGCCGTCGGAGGCAGAATGAAGCGCCCATGCATCCCACCTCCAACCCAAGATATAACGTACAACAAGACCCTTTGCAGCAGCGCCGCACCATGGCGACAGGTTCGACAGAGCGATACAACCGGCCAGCGCCACTCAACACCTCGCCCTCACAGGCGCGAGGCATGGGAAGCACGGGTAGCTACAGCACGTACAATTATCAAGAGCCGGTAGCAGGATCTTTCAACGCGCCCATGGCAACGAACACGATGCATTACCCCTCAGGTTATAGCCAGGATGGCCGTCCGGCGCAGAATTTCGGTGGATATAACGCGGCCATGACGATGGGTTACGATAATCTAACTGGTGCCACGGGCTCCGTTTACGATAATCAGGCGCAATTCCAACGGCAGCCTGCAGCTGCTCCGATCTTGCCGACAGATGTGTCTACGTCGTACTTCTCCAATGACCCGAGCAGTAGCACAGGAACCTCCAACCTTCCCCATGCGCAACCCGCGAGCGCCACGGCGACGGCATATCAACAGCCACAGATGGCGAACTACCAGGCGAACATCCCCAACGTGGGCGGGATGCCGCAGCAGACGTCCAGTGCCGATGTATCAATGGAAGAGCAGGAATATTCTGCCACGGGCGGTCTGGAGGAAAAATGGATGGAATACCAGTCGGCGCTGCGAGGTGTCTTCCAAAATGTTCGCAATGGTGTGCTCGAAAGCGCCAGCCAGTCGCTCCTGGATGTGTCAAACTGGCTCCTGACCCAGGTTGTCGACCTCGGTATGTTGGTTATGTTCCCCCCATACGGCTCGCGCCGAGTTGGGTTTCGTATTCGTCTGGGTCACATTTGCTAACAAGCGGATAACTTACAGGCCTCAACCTGGACGACCAAAATTTGCATGGAGACCGAATCAAACTCTGGAACGACTTCAATCACGCGTGGCTTTCACTATTCCAGATGCAAAAGGATCTGATGGAACCGGGCAGACAGCTGCAGCGATCGCAGACCTTGGTCCCCAAAGAAGGCTTGGAAAAGATGGGCAAGGAGCTCGTGCGGCTCTGCGACGGCATTGAGCGACACGGTCTTGTCGACTACCAATACGGAGTGTGGGAGCAGCAGATCATAGAGAGTAAGCCCCGCGCGCGATGCCAACCTTGAACGCTATGGGACGGCATAGATGCTGACAGATACATTACTAGTCATCGAGGCTTGTCTGGACCAGTACGAGGCAAACGAAGAGTCGAGTGGCAACGGCGGCGGAGCTCAAACGGGTTCCGGCTCTCATCAAGGGAGCAGATAAGGAAGACTGGGGTTAGTCGGCTGCTTGGCCCTGAGATCAAACCCAAGAAACGTACTTCTCAGGGCAATGTCTAGATGCCCGTAAACGTATTCATGGTGGCGCCTGGGCGGTCGGCCTTTTTGTGGATTGCGTACACACATACACCACACATCTATGGCGGCCTCGTTTTATTCTCTTTTTCCCCCAATGTACATTCTCGGCATGTGGAAACGTCTTGTCACGAGAGACGGAGACCTGACACGATGTTACGCGGATTTTGGAGTTCTTCAGGGAGGATAACTGCTCATCATTCTAACGCATTCCAACAGGTGGTTGGGCAGGCATCAGGCATCTATGTCAGCATCCTCAATGGGCTAACCATTTGTGGTTTCTATTTTTTTCTTCTGTTGCTTTTCCATCATTTTTTCAACACATCTTCTGATTCTTTCTTTTTCTTCTTTTTTTGCAGGATATCTCCACTCTGCTACCGACGCCATGTTTATGTGCTTTTAGGCCAAGCTTCGACTAGGCTAAATCTGCCAAGGTCTAACAGCAGACAGGCTATGGAGGTTTCCAGCTTGGAGAACAGAAAACCAAAGACGGAGAGATGTGGGTGGCGGAATTTGGGCTTCTCTTCACTCCAAGGGGGTGAGTGTGTTTGCGTACATGCGGTAGGGGTGTGCGGTGTAAAGAAAAGGGGACGCGGGTTTTACGGGGGGACGGTTATAGATGGGCGAACCAGGAAAGCACTCGGAGGAATGACGAACGATGAAATGCGCGGTGGATGGCCCACCAGACATGTGCAAAAAGTGAGGCCGGATACTCGCAAACGAAGGGATGAGAATCAAAATCCAGAAAAAAAAAAACCTCGGAGTCAGAAAAAGGTCATGGCGAGTTGTGGATGTGAGAGAGCGTTTGGAGGATGGGGTTGATGCTTAGTGGGGGGTTGGGCTGTACGTATGTACGTGTGTATGTCTTTCTCTGTCTTCCTGTTGTAGAAATCATGTATACCTACGGTATTGTAGTAGATCAGGCCTGGATGCTCTCACGAGCTTTGCGTCGTTGCGCAAAAAAAAAATTGGGTGGTGGGGGTTCATCTGTTGGTTTTTATTCTTGTTTCTTCTATTGGTTTCCTCGGGTTCTTCTTTTCTCCCTATTTTGTCAGTTTAGTACCTTTTTTCTTTTATCCTTGTTGTTCTTCTTCTGCCTCGATGTTCTGCCCGAAGTAAATTCGGCTGCTGTATGTATGTACGCAAGTACCTGTCTGTACCTTGTTACCATCAATCAATCAAAAGAGACGGATGATGCGTGAACAATGATGCGCGATGTGAGGCAAGGCAACAGCAAGCCATGGATGCCGGGCCAAAATGCCGTGCAAGTACGCAAGCAACGCCGAAGGGGGGTGAAACGTGCCACACAGAAAAAAGGACAGAAAAGGAAAATGAAAATAAAAAGGAAAAAAAAAACAACTAGTAAAAGATTGTAACAAAGCGTTTCTGCCCAGCTGTTCTCTATCATGGATGTTTGCTTGGTATAGCCGGCACAGCTCGGCGTTTGATGGCTGCCCTGACTGTTGGACGTCGAACGTCTGTGGTTGTTGGGAAACGCTAGCCTCGGCCGGCGCCTCACCGTCGATCTTTCTGCCCTACGCTTATTTGATAAGAAGAATAATGGGCACTATGCGGACATGGTCCCTTGGACATGGTCTTGTAAGCCTCATGCGGGTGATCAAGTGGCGGGCACACACGACGCAGTTTCGGGGGAGCGGGTTGGGCGGCGGTCAAACTGGCCCACCGCCGCCGCCACGCGAGAAATGCGGGCTCGGGGGCCCGGACAAATGGATTGGAGGAAAACAGTCCGGGGCAGACGTCGGAGGAAGAGGGGGGGAGGGGAAGGGATAGAAGGAGGGGGTGGCACCTGATCTCGAAGTCCATTCGTGCCCAATCGGCCTGTCTAGGGCTGGCTTTGATAGGCGGTGTATGTATCCGTACCTTAGCAAGAGGGTCGACTGGTCGGCCTGGACATGACGACTGTGTTTATCTGCGCCGATCTCCCGCCTTGGAGAACGAGGCTAGTGACGCAAGATGGAGAGCAGTCTACTGCAATGTCCAGACCACATCGAACCTCTGGTTGGGCCTATCAACCCAAAGATGTGACCCTTCTCCGCAACCAGGGAAGCTTTGTAGGACCCTGGGAAAATGTACGTCGATCTTGGCTTCACACGGAAATGTGTCGGACTCCTCTGTCTCTCTGTCTGGCCAGCTTTCGAGTGCCTCTCCTCGTGTTGCCCTACGGTCAGGCAGCAATCTCGACCTGTCAATTCTTATGAGGGAGGCAGCGGCATTCGGGGCGTGTGTTTGTCAACATCAGGTTGCCATGTTGGGGGCTCGTCAAAAGTGACACTGTCAGACAAGAAATTTCGTCAAAACCGATGGGCCGGCAACTCAGGCCGTATGTTCCAGGGTTTCCGCTTGTGGCCTGTGAGTGAGCGCGGGAAGCGACATCTGCAAGATTATTTTCTGCAGGGCATCGCAAGCGTTTCTTTTCTTCATGTCAGCTCAACCGTCCTCTATTTGGGCGTTGTACTTTGGTAAGACTATCGGCGGCATGGGCGTTTGTAACTTGACCGAGCTAATGCAGGTTGCTGGCTGAAAAGTGAAGCCTCCCACTTTCCGCCTGTTCCCACTTGCTCGCAGCCGTAGGACGGAGCCCAGGCTCCAGCTCCAGCTCGCAACTGGGTAACAAACAGATCGAGGCTTGCGAATTCAATGGAGATCGTCTCATAGCCGGGTTGTCCCGGGATCTCCGCCAGTCAGCATCGCCCAGAATCTGTAACACGAAGTTATACATGTTGAAAAAGCAAGGTGATCAATATTCGTCTTGGTAGGTAGGACCGATCCTAGGAGCAAAAAAATAAAGTGATTGAAACGCAGCAACGCATACCACAGTATGTCGAATATGGGTGGGACAGTGCTGCGATGTGACAAGTGACCAGGACCTTGCATGAGGCTGGTCGAGTGCTTGGAGGCGAGCTCTTGATTCGGTCATGTTTGACGACTCTGAAGAGTGAGGGATCATGGGGTCCGGCTGCTTGGGACCTTCCGTGTTAGTGCGCATTGGCGTTATTGCTCATTGGTCGCACATATTGACGCACATATTGAGTTATCTATAGTGACATATTGAAGCATTAGCATGACAAAGACATGTGAACACATCTGCGAACTTGGCAATCACCCAGCCCTTCCTTAGCGCTGTTTCAAGGCATCAGACGATGATGTTGGAATAATCAGGTTGATTGCTGCTAGATGAGGCTTGCTATGAGGCGAATACCGGCTCCCTATTCGACTTCGCCTCATAGCAAGCCGGTATGGCGCTGTCTCTGGGCCGCGAGAAACAGGGTACCAAGTTGCAGATCACGGCACGGTGGGCGGTGGTGGGCGGTGGTGTTGTTTGTGTTGCCAGCATGGGTATAGAGATATTGAAACACAGCAGGGAGGTAATCCTTGCTCGTGTGCAGAGGCAAGGCTGTCTGCCGAGAAATGTAGCTGCTGAAGCCTGGAGCCTGGAGCCTGGCGTCAAGCAACGATATTGCTTCTGCTGAGTCTCGATGAGGAAACGAGCTCGGTTTTGGCCACGGATGAGAAGCATGTCAGTGATAAACTATCGGCGGACGCCCCCGGCTGGAACTATGGCGTACCAAGCGTCGCTTTTTGTCTAAGCCTTGCTTGCACGAGCAAGCCCATCCCTACTTGGTCACGACAGGTGTCTCGCCCCTCGAGCCCAGCACTCTGGGCGGCGCGCGGGATCCAAGTAGCGGGAAGAGACGCAGATCTCGGGTATATCCTGTGTCTGGCCGTTCAAGCATGATAGGCGTCGGCTCGGGAGTGAAGGTGCAAAGGGCTACGGAGTACATTGGTGATTGCTTAACCCAGAGGAGTCTAGCAGCACAGTCTGTTGGCAAGCATACCCTACCTTGACTTCTGGCCCTCTCCTTTTTCGCCCTAAAATTTCCAGTGCCATGGTTGGGAATGATTAGGGGGACAGGGTTGAGACTTGCATATCTTTCCTCTGCACGGATTTAGAAAACTGATCTGTCACTTTCCCAGGCGCCCTGCAGCTCCACCGCAGGACGTGCTAGAGACAAGGAAAAAAGAGGTCCCTGGTGGTGGACAGACATGATCTGATCATCCATGTAGGCAATCAACACGGTGGAGCTTTGACTGCTGTACCTATACATGCCCTGGGTACTCTTTCTACGAACCGGCGTCTTTTCAGTTGGCCACTCCGCATCTCCGGGTAAGAAAGATTGCTAATCCGGCAAAGCCGGTGTGGGTCCCGGTTCGGTTTTGGTGGGTCTAATCCCGGCCGGCTTCCCTTCAAAGTTCGTCCGTTTGTGGCTTATACGTTATTACATTCATGTCTCCGCTAAGTTCGTCTGGAAGGCCCAGAAAGTGCCACTTTGAATTCACCGGATGGTATCCACTGGAGCGCCTGCGGTTCCTGGCAGCGTGCTCAATCCCAACCCAAGGGCGTAGAGCAGCTACTCCATATGTGACACTTTAGGCCACGTCGTACACGATGTAAAAGCAGCAATCGTCAGTTTGGTTCAGAAGAAGCCTGATGAGGTGTCCAATTGGTCTCTCTGAATTCTCTAGATAGCCTCAACTCGAATCGCCATGACTCCGTAGACTTAAGCTTCCTAGACAAGACAAATTGATTGGTTAGATATAATTTTGTCGATGACTCGTTAACAGATACTCATGGCTAGTGACACAGGGCAGAGACTCGGTAAGCTAGTAGCTTAGGTTGACTGTCATACGCCCTTCCGGTCGGATGCTACCACTGACCTCTCCCTCGGTAAACCCTGTTTCGGCTACACTCATGTAAGGCAGTTTGTTTTCGCACCAAACTTCGAGCAATCAGCCTTGACTGGTCCCCTACAACATGATTGCCATAGGAAGATCTGACTTGGTTGGAAATTGACTCAACGTGAGAGCTCGCTTTCAACGATCCTCTTGACCGCTTGGAAGGAAAACACGGAATGTCTGTACGTTATGTGAAAATCACCTCAAGTGGTCTGTTGTTCTTGTCGTATCGTATAAGGAGCGTTTGGCTAGGCTGACCCGATTTCCGTAGGACTGGTCTGAAGTCGTGCTTTCATCTGGTCTGTAGGCCATGCTTTCGTCCGAAGCCACATTGATACCCATAGGCATTGGTAAACGGCCCGATATTTCGTCCATCGTCTAATCGTTAGGCGCAGATGACATCCTCGTGGTGAAAACCTGATACGCGGTACTGCAAACTAGCCATGTGAGGAGGAGGCCCAACCTGTCTGCTATGGTCGGTTTGCCTACCTTTGCACGAAAATACTGCGGGATACACGGTAGTGGAATGTCGCGAATTTTTTTATGTGTACGGATGGTGGTCACAACGAACAGCCTTGGTAGGTCGGCAGTCTAACGTGCTTTGTTGAGAGCTGAATGCTTGGAGGCTTACCGACACCAAGGAAGGTGCTTCGTCAGGTGATACCCGTTTACCCAACATACGGGGCAGCGACGGAAGATCAAGCGCTCCTTAGCACCTGTTCACCAAAAGGTGTTCACTGTGTCATGGCAACTGCGTTCCAGATCAGTTTTGTGGCTCATAACAGCCCGTTAGTTGCCATCACTCTTTTGGTAGCCTTTGCAAATGTTTGAACTTAAGGGCAGACACCTCTCTCCGGGATTGGGTTGGGGTCCTGAGTGTCGCGATCAACTAGTAATTCCAAGATAAAGGGGAGTGTCATCGTATCTTGATAGCTTTTGCTTCCGTATAATCGGGGAAAGGTGTTCAAGGAGTCCCAAGTCTAGATATGTACTTAGGTATCCCGGATATAGTCAGGTACTCCAAGCAATCTCCCAAGTCTTCTATCGAGTTAGGACAGGTGACCTTCGAGCTCCACATATCGTGGACATTTTGCCCAACTTATCCGCTAGATACTTGTTGTAGTCCAATGTTGTTTCATTGAAATGCTGAATCGTGGCCGCTGTGAGATATTGTTCGTCTGACAAGCACATTGCCCTAATTTACAGTATGTAGCGAAATATCTTAACTGACTCCAAAGAAAGTGCAATCTCAGTCATTGAAGGCGGAAGTCCCATTTGAACATCATGAATTCACTGCGATATATTTGTTCCCGAAAATTGGCAGGCTCGTGGACCTCGTGACGATTGTATTGTGACAAACACTGATGCGTCGATACCTTCCTGTTCGGCATTCTAATCTCAGGAAAAGACAAGAGGCCAAAGTCTGACTACCAAGTATATTGTCGTCGATGCAGTGATGGGATTGCAAGTCGCCTAGCTAGCTGCGATGCAGTCACGGGTACGAGGTCTGATTTGAAGACCCCCAAGCATGCATGCGCGTAATGGTTTTCCACCTCCGTAACCCCGACCTCTGTATCTTGGTCATATGCCTTGTTGAGGCGTGGAAACCACTATCAAACATGGATGTCATATCGCGTCAATAGAATCGTATTGTCAAACGCAATAGACGGAGAAAGGCTCTTTGAAACCCAGAAACTTCAATCCAGGCAAAAATGACGACATTGGTGCCGCCCGGGGGTAATGTTTTATCTCTACCTCGAATGAAGATTGTTGCAATTCATGTCTCATGATCCTGATGTGCTCGCCCACCGCCGCGCTCAAGTCTAAAATGTGTCTGGGAAGAGATGTTAGCTTGATCACCGGCCAAAACAAGGTGCGGAACCCCCAGGAGCGCAGAAGATGGAGCTCACCCAAAGTCATGCTCATGCTGACATCCGTATTCTCCACCATCTTGGTAAACTCCTCGAAGCTAATCTTGCCATCCTTGTCCAAGTCCGCCTCCATGATGGTCTTGTCGACGATCTGCTGCAGCTGCTGGTCCTTGAGGTTGCTTCCAACCATCATCTTGAGCACAATGAACAGCTCGCCGTTGCTAATGTAGCCGTCGCGGTCGATATCGTAAACCTTGAAGGCAAAGCGCAGCTTTTGCTCCTTATTGCCCTTGCTAGAAAAGGCGCTGAGGCCTGATACGAATTCCTGGAAGTCAACGTCTCCACCACCATCCTCGTCGAAGATAGCAATCATTCTGTGTAGGTATCGCTTTAGCAACATGATCCGCAGTGATTCGTATCGGGAGGGTGTTGGCTACCTTGTGGCTAGCGGGTTAGACGAGATCTGGGGCAGGCTGAGGAACTCATCACGTTCGATGGTGCCGGAATTGTCCTGCAAGAAAGATGGGTCAGCAACATTGTCTCCTTCTGGCGATTGGGTCGCCGTTGCGTGCAAATTAAGGGAAAATGAGCAGGCCTTAAGAACATACCTTGTCCAGCTTCATGAAACGTTTCCTCAGACGGTCAACCTCCTCTCTGTCGACTGTATACCAGTCAGCTCCAGCACACCGAAGTCTGTGCGACAAAGAAGTCGACTGCGGGGGAGGGGCTCACAGTTGGACCCCTGGACGATGTTGTCCAGCACTGTACTGGTAGTGTTGCCCATGATGGAGAAACTCGAGAAATCGGACCCGACTTAAAGCTGTATGGATGCACGGTGTAGTTGGCAGGAAATATTCCCGGGTCGTCGCAGGTGGGTGGGCTTGTGTCGAGCTCGACTTCGCTAAGGTTGTTCGCCGTGGGGTTTGCCTTGAACAGGGAGGTTGACAAGTACAAGGCTCAGGTGCAATATGGCAGGTAGTCGAAGTAAAGTCAGGCGGCAGCCAGGCGGCGGCCAGGCGCCGGCTTGGACGTGGATTCGGGCACCTGAACCGGAGCCCACCGCAGCGTATTGATGCACGGGCCACTTCTAGATCTCATTGTCTGACGTATGACTTGGACAGCTGGCGAAGTGTCAGATGTATAACCACCACATTTGAGTTTCGGAAGGATGGAACAAGATGAATTAATTGAGACGCGATACACGAGCTATTGGCTTATACCAAAGACCAGTGCGACAACGGAGAAGAGAAATAATGTGGCCACTTAGCACAGCTCTAGCTGCTTCCTGATATTGACAAGCTGACTCTAATGGCACGTGACTTGCACCTTCCCCTATTTTCAGGCGCTCTTTAGGGAGGTGCCAGTCAGTTCCATGGGACGTGTCGGCCAGTCTTTGCTTCCAAACTCCGATCCGGCAATTGGCCCGAGCGCCCTCAAGTACCGACACAGCACGTCTGCTATTGCATAGTACCTTGAACGACCAAATCCAACCCGAAAGGTCCTACCTTACTGCGTAGAAGTGCAGCAGGAAAATTCTTCTTCACGCCAAACGCCAAATCAACGTCGCCTCATAGCCAGCAACAGATCGACCATCAATCCAAACCCAACAACCACGATTTTTATCCGTCAAAACTTCAAAAATCAACGTCGCATGACCCCTTGTATGACTTGATCGACTTTTTTCGCGGATTTTCCGCTGGCTTTCGGCCTTCGACCCCCACCCGCCACCATGTCGACAAGGAAAGTTAGAGTCAAGAAGTTGAGCGTCAAGACGCTTCTTCCTGTACTCAGAGAGACCGATATCGACGCTGCTGAGTACGAATCTTTGACTACCGAAACCCAAATCGCAACCGGTGTCGAAGCCGCCGAGGAAACAGTGAGTCACCTCCATCCATATCATATCGCAGCTAGATATCACGTGACCCACCATGTGATATGCCTCGGCACCCCAGCTTATCCACTTCTCACTCAGTGCTCACCAGAGCAAAAACAGCCACATACTAACCGCGATTCAATAGGAATACCATCTCCAGTCAATTCTTAAAGAAGCGGGCACCAGCAATGATCAAGAAATCCCAGTTCCGCCTCCCCAGGAGAGCCAGATCAACTATGATCAGCTTTATCCCAGTAACTTTCAGCAGCCTACCTCTTTCATCCGCTTCTCGCAGACTGTCGAAGAATGCATTGGCGTTTCATATGACATGACAACCGAGGATGATGAGTTCCTGAAGCAGTACAATGCCACCAAGAAGACCGTCGCCTCTCAGCTGTCAGAGGATGACTTTGAACGCATTATGGAAGTGTTCGAAGACACGGCTTCTGAACAGACTCCATTCGCATCAATAGACAACACAGTGGTTGGCTATGATCTCATGGTGCCCTCTCTTGCCTCGCTCGGTGGAAACAAGCTCATGGCTCACGCCAAGCATGTCTATGAGCACTGGAAAGCGCGCCGCCAAATACTTGGCAACAAACCCATTCACCCAAGCGTCAAGTTCGAGACACACCAGGAGAGTGATGAGGCCGACCCATATGTGTGCTTCAGACGCCGTGAGGCTAGACAGACGCGAAAAACGCGGCAGAGAGACGTCCAAAGTGCCGAGAAACTGAAGCGACTTCGCAGAGAACTTGAAGATGGCCGACAGCTCATCATTCAGTCTTATGAGCGTGAGATGCTCAAACGTGAACTACTTACCTTTGACCGGGCGATCTTCGAACAGAGGGCCAAACTCAAGGAGATGAAGGTCAAGCTCGGCATCAAGACCGAGGACGACGACCTCATCAACCACAAGGTATGTCTAGCATCGTGGTCCAGAAATTCAAAGACACGTGCTGACCGAGCGCAGCCTCCCAAGAAGAAGCCCGTGGAGGCGCCTACTCTCCAAAAGCCACCGGGCAGCCACCTTCGCATTGCCGTGCGGCCGGATGGTCGATCCATGGAGGCAGACTTGTTGCAGCTGGCAGATAAGCTTGCTGAAAAGGAGAATGAGTTGCGAGCAGATGTTGAAAGCAAGGTCCACAACCACCGAAAGTGGAACCAAAATCATGTGGACCTCACGCGAGACCCCCTGTCACCGGTCAAGGAACAACGCATGGAGGTCAGCTTCCGTCCTGCCAAGACCCAGTATCTGATGACGCCTCCCGCGTCCACCTCTTCCGAGTCAGACGCCATGGATGTCGATGAAGAGCCAGAACCTGTCACTGACAGAGGCGAATTGTCGATATTCCAGTTTAGAGCAGGCGGAGGAAAGGATAAGCCGTCCAGTAGCCAGCCAGCCTTCCGTCGTCGAATCGGTCGTTTGGGGCGGCTGTGGATTGACCGTCGGGGAATGACTACTCCGCCGAGAGAGGAAGGCGAAGATTATACTGATCGGTGGAAGTATGACCAAGATGATGAGCAAGAGACGCATGCGTATGAGGTGGACCCGTATGACACGCGGGCTCTGAAGTTCCGCGCGACGATCCCGCTGTCGCAATATGTGTACCAGCGCCGACAACTTCCGCATGAGGGCATGGTCAACGGCCAAACACCTCAGCAGACAGCGGGCGTGGCTGGCAATAGATCTGCACTGCCGCAACCTTCAACGCCGCAGCAAGCGCAACCACAGCCACAAGCAACGCCGCAGCAGCAGCGGCAGCCATCTCAGGCTTCTCCGCCAGCTCAACCTGCTGCTACCCCCTCATGAGAGATGGTCTGGCTTGCAAGGCTCGATCTCTGCTCCTCATCTTCGGATGACGTGTGTTGTATACCCCCATGGTGTTTTGGTTGTCTTTTGGTTTCGTACAAAGGGCCTGGTGGCTGGCAGGTGGGCAGGCAAGGCGGTCGGTTAGGCGTGGCGTTTTGGGTTGACATGGCTCTCATGTAAAGTATATGAATGTAAAAGAAGAGTGATTTGGAGGCAAGTGGCCTACCAAGACGAGGGCCTCGGCCAGGGATGGAAGATTCCCCAACACAATAAACAAAGATGAACAATGTACTCCATGCCTTCAGTCGCTGACTTGATCGCCTATTGCTCTCGTGTAGAAGCGGAGGGGGAGTGCTCGTTCGCCTCGTTCGCCCTAGGCGCGGTCGGCCGGATTATGGCGGAGATGACGATTGAGGTCGGCTTCCGGCGGCTGGCGGCGTCTGACTCTGCTCGAGGTTTCCTTGGAGACTCGGAGCGCATAGCCTTGCTTTGTGGCAGCGAGGAGTGGAAAAAATAGAGGGTCGGTAGCTTCATGTACTTTTGTGTGCATCGGCTTGTTGGTGTGGTGAGGTGGGAGAAGTAGGAGATGGTTTGTGAGGTGACTCGGAGAGTTTGCGACGAGCGGCTGGTCTCACACGGCATCATACGTGGGAGACCCGGCTGACGAGACTACAGGTTAGCAGGTAGTGAAATTGAACAGCTTCTAGGTTTCCTACAAAGAAGTGAGAACAAGCCTGTAACAGTTTTTGCAGCTTGTCAAAGAAAAAAGAAGAAACCAGACTGTTGTGTGGTAGGTGAGGTAGTCGTGAAATGTCAGCAGACGGCCTTTGTCTTTCTGGAACATCCCGATTCGGCTGATCTGTGCCCGCAGATCCCTCGGCCGATCACGAGACGGCAAGAAAGGGGACCTGAAGGGCCCAAGAAGAGTAGCAAGAAAAACGAAGACTGCAAAAGAGGGGAAACAAGAAAATCGAGATATCTGTAGCAACGGCGCAGAAGAGGGGCAGGGCGAACTGGGAGAGGAATATCCTGGAGTAAAAGAAGAGAAATAATTGTGTAGTGAGAGGAAGGGGAGTCCACTTCTTGTCGAGGCTTGCCGGTGGTGGGTGTGGGGATAATTGCTTTGGACCTCCAAAGGTACCTTGACCGGGGGTGTTTCTGAGCGATAAAACGGTGCGCCAACCTGGACAATGGGATGACTCGGGCTGACTACTGACCTGCTGAGTATGCCGAGGCCTTTGTCTGAAGAATAGAAGCGATGTGTATCTCATGGGCGAGGTCAATCCCATGGGGAAAAGACAGAGGGAGAGAAGAAGAGAGAGAGGGGGGAGAAAGCAAGGCGAGAGAGAGCGAGTCCTGGGCGAGGCGGGCGGCATTTGCCGGGGGGTAGAGTGTGTGAGGTCGCACACCTACCTGGTAGGCAGGAAGGCTGGTAGACTGAGAAAGGGGGGGGGGGGTGGTTCACCTGTGGACATATACGCAAAAGGCTGAGAAGGGTCCGGTGCGGTGTGTGAACAACGGTTGTGGCAGCTCTACCGGAGGGATCATGCTGCCCACCCGAATTCGAGCGTGCGCTTCTTTGGGGCCCGTGGGCAGGGGACCAGAAATACATTCGGGACCCACAATTACCCATCCACAGGTTCTTTCTCTGATATTGGAAACCGACATCCCACCAACGGGATTACCCCTCCTACGTCAACTCCCCCCCCATTGGTTGATACCAACTTGTCGCGACAGACGACGGAAAGTAATCGTCGCAATATCTACACCAAAATTTCAATTCTCTCCGTTTAATGACGAAAGATTTTCCAGCATAAAAAATTGACACATTTTCTTGGAAGATCTCCGGGGCTCGAAATCTAGTGGAGAGGAGTGTGAAATCAAAGGTCAAATTTGGCTAAAGAGCCCAGGCAATCGGTCCAACCCTATGAGTTACACCACCACCCGTCCACCAAAGAGGCCCCGCGATCTAAACCTCGTCGTCGACACCCCACCGCTGCCGCCACCACAACAACAACAGCTGCTACCGCCAGCCATGACCGCAGAATCCCCCTCCAAGCTCACGACGGCAACAATGTCCAAGAAGCGCGGCCTCATCGCCCTCGGCTGCGAAGGCTCCGCCAACAAGCTCGGCATCGGCGTGATGCTCCACAACGGCACCGAGTCCACGATCCTCTCCAACATCCGCCATACCTTCGTCTCTCCGCCGGGGACGGGCTTCCTCCCCAAAGACACGGCGAAGCACCACCGCTCCTTCTTCGTCCAGATCGCCCGCCGCGCCCTCCGCGAGGCCGGCGTCTCCGTCGCCGACGTCGACTGCGTCTGCTTCACAAAGGGCCCCGGCATGGGTGCGCCCCTGACGAGCGTTGCCGTCGCCGCCAGGACGCTGAGCCTGCTGTGGGACAAGCCGCTAGTGGGCGTGAACCACTGCGTCGGCCACATCGAGATGGGCCGCACCATCACCGGCGCTCAGAACCCGGTCGTGCTGTACGTCAGCGGCGGCAACAGCCAGGTCATTGCCTACGCCGAGCAGCGGTACCGAATCTTTGGTGAGACGCTTGATATCGCCGTCGGTAACTGCCTCGACCGCTTTGCGCGCACCCTCGAGATCAGCAACGACCCGGCACCGGGGTACAATATCGAACAGCTGGCCAAGAAGGGAACGCGGCTCCTGGAGCTGCCGTACGCGGTCAAGGGCATGGATTGCTCGTTCTCGGGCATCCTTGCCTATGCGGATATCCTCGCAGGCCAGATGAAGGCGGCGCAAGCCAAGGGGGAGGAGACGTTCACGCCAGCTGACTTGTGCTTTTCGCTGCAGGAGACAGTGTTTGCCATGTTGGTTGAGATCACGGAGCGGGCCATGGCGCACGTTGGCAGTAGTCAGGTATTGATTGTGGGAGGTGTCGGCTGCAACGAGAGGTTACAAGAGATGATGGGTGGAATGGCCGCGGAGAGAGGCGGCAGTGTCTACGCGACGGACGAGCGTTTCTGTATCGACAACGGTATCATGATTGCTCATGCCGGCCTGTTGGCATACGAGACCGGGTTCAGGACGCCCCTCGAGGACAGTTCATGTACTCAAAGATTTAGAACAGACGAGGTATTCGTCAAATGGAGGGACTAATGCCACTGGCTAGTGCGGCGAAACCTGGCTGTTCATTTCTTTTTGTTCACTTCTTTTGCCTCATGACAATAGGGGCAATAACTCTAAGCTAGGTGACGATCATCCACGCAGGACATGCACTCTACTCCATGCTGGAATTCGGTACCAACCCAGAGTCTCCAGTTACTCGTCTGTTGTGGTGGGCTTGTATATGATCGTCGTGACATACTACCCGAGTTGTTAGTCCTGGACTCAGTTCGGCGCTGCATTGGATAACTTACCTTATTCTTGTAACGCGTGGTTGCCGACACAGCTAGAATGTTATTCTTGATACTGCTGGTGGCAAGATGGTTGAGAACAGTGTGATTGGGCATGTTCAGCACACTATTATCGTCCTTCATGAGAACTGCGGCATTCAAGATGGGCTTACCCAAGAAGCCTGGCAAACTCGGGGGTGTCGGTAACTTTTCAATGGCTGTTACCGCGTACTGATAAGCTGGCGAATCTTCGGGCTGGTCGAAATCCACCAAGTACTTGGGTATCTGGTGGAAATATTGGCTGGGCGAGGGCACCTCTTTGCCTCTGGGTGGCTTGGGCTGTTCATCAGTCTGCGATGCCGATGTCTTGGGGCCGCCCTTGTCAATGGTAGCTGCTGTAGCCACGCCGTCCTTTCCAGGCTCAACAGGTGCTGCCGCCGGGAGGTCGTCTGCGCTCACTTCGATGAAGTTGACCAGGTTGTTTCCGAAGTCCACAGTTGTCGGCAGGTCAGGCGAGGTCTGCATGATTCCGTCCACCAAGAACCTAACATGGTGTGTTCCCGGAAGAATATGAATCGTGGCTGCAAACACGCCAGGCTGGCCATCGCTGTTGGCCACGGATTGTCAGCTCAGTTCGTGGGAGTATCGACTTGTGGTATGGCACGTATGGTACAATGTAAAGAAGGCAGCCAAGGGGTCAGGGTCCCAGACCACTGGAGAGCCACAGGTGTAACGCGGGTAGCCGAGACCCAAGCCCGCATTGAAACTTACACAGGATGTAATCTATGCTTGCGGTTCCACTGGAAAATGGTTCCCGTGACGTAGATCTTGCCTCCTCCCCTGCGCCATTCGAGACGAGTGGGCACCGTTGGCCGTGTCTTATCGACAATCAGCTCCTCTCCATCCTCTTCTTCGACTGTATTTGTGCTCAAGGCTGAGGACTTCCTAGTCATGCCATCCTCGAGGGTTTCCACTTCGGCCACGCCAGCGTCCTTGGTGTCGGCTGGTGCGATGATGGGCGAACCAGGAGTATGAATCTCCTCCTCGATGGGGAGTGGCATACGTGGAGGACGTGTCAGGTAAGACATGTCGTTGACGCTGCTGTTCCCAACCAGCGGTGGTTCGACCATGTGGGCAGAGTAATGCGATCTGAGGGAGGAGGATTCTGTCGCGGCGGCAGCTGGGACGTCTACGGGCTTGCTAGGCGCATCGCGGACAACCTGCTTCGATTCTGGGGGCTTCGGCGGCGGGGCGGAGTTACTCGAGTTTGATGAGGGAGAACCGGTGGTGAAGTTGGAGATCGGAATGGCCTGGAGAGGCCTAGGACCCTTTGTAGCCGTGGAACCTTGTGCCTGAGTAAGGGAAGGTTCAGGCGGGGCAGCAACTCGCTCGGCAGACCGGGGCGGGATGATGTGTTTGGACTCCCTCTTGTGGTGGTGGTGCTTGGGAGAGTCCTGTGATGAGACAGGCGTGGCCGGCTTGGACGACGACGAGGGGTTGTTTCCCATTTTGTGTTGTTTCTTCTTTCAGATCCGCTCGTAAGGTACGGTACGGTGGGACACGACAGCGTGGTCTCGCTGCGTTCTGGGGGTGGGCAGGCAGTCCTGGTGCCTGGCCAGACCAAGTTTGGATCGTTTTCAAGGGTAAGCGGCGAGGTCGGGCGGACACACGGCAGGCGACGCGGGTTGCGGGATAAGGTAGGTTACGGCAGGCGATGCAGTGGAAAGCGCGAGGACAGCGCTGCCCAGACGAGCGCAATGCAGCGATTCGGCGGCAGTCACAATCGGGGGTCGTCGGGACCCAATGTTCCCACGTCGGGCCAAGGTAGCTGCGGCGACTGGAGTTTGTGCGATCCAGGTTAGGTAAGGCGCGGACTGCACGACGATACCTATGTAGCAAGACGCGGGGTTGCGACTTAATTATCGCATTCTCTCGAGATTGAGATAAAGCCGGGACGGGCGATGGCGATGGCGGGCGTCGGGGTTGCTTTGCTCTGCGGAAGAGTCAAGCGGAGATTCGCTGGTGATGGGGCGAGGATTTGCAGAGTGAACACCGCAGCTTCGCTCCTATGAAGATTGGATGAGAGGTTGAGTTAGTTCAATACCAGGCGAAGTCGAGAGAGTGTGGAGGGGTGGTGGTGTGTTCCACTTGGATTGGGGGGGGCTCGAAAGCAGCCGAAGCCAGATAAGCTCTACCTGATTGGTACTCCATATCACATATTGCGGACCGTGGGGAACCAAGTCCCTGCGGACCTCCGCTTAGCCCATCATTGTGCAACTCGCCGGCAGACCTACCACCCTAAGGTACTGACCGGCCTTCCCGTCATCTCTATAGTCTTTGAACCTCAGGCTGGTACTTGCCAGATGGCCTTCAGCGTCCAGTGACATGCAGTCGTACACGTCCACTCTCTGCTAATTATTGAGCGATTGCTATTCAAAATCGAGAGCCAACGGTGTGCTTGGTCGGCATCTTGGCTGGTCAGTGCGCAGGCTGAAATTGCATCCAATCCATCCATCCATTTCCCCCCCCTGGCCTGATGAAGTAAGTCAAGCTCCAACCGTCACTGAATGTGGCCGTCCGATTCCTCTATCTGCCTGCTGGCACTTCCTTCTAGATTCGAGCTGGAGCTCAACTCAAGCAATTTGCAGGTACCAACCTACCCAACTCTCTCCCCTCCCTCCCGCAGCCCGCCCGCGCACCCTCGTACTTATGAATGAGAAGGCTGGAATGTGACCGACCTCACAGCACCGGATTATACGCCCGTGTTACAAATCCACCGCTCTTGGTTGTAACCTACAACCTCTCCTCGGTCATCATTCACCCCTCGCCAGCATCTTTCTAGGCCACCGCAAACTTATCCGATTGCCATGCTTGAGAAAGCAAAACGTGGTACTCCCTTCTACAGGTATAGCTTACACTGAGCTACCCCTGCTACGCTTCATCAAATCAAGGTATCACCAGCTTTTCCTCTCATATCCCTTAGCATGGCGCTGCTGTCGTACGCTTCTGGCGTGTTTACCATCGCGACATGGCCCGCAAGGATCGCTTGGAAGCCAGTGGCATTCTTCATCAACGTGATCCTCGTCCTGTTGTCGCCTCTCCTTCTTATGGCAACGTTTGTTCTTGGATGGTGCCAAGCTGTTATCGACTTCATAGCCAGTCTTCAGGTAAGCAGACCCTCCCTTGGAACGCACGTTGTTGACGACATCGCTAACCCGCACAGCCTCTTTACACATTTGTTAGTTCTCTGAGTTGCCCCCGCGAGAATTGGAGCATTGATCCACTAAACAACTTTCCCGCAGCTGGCTTGTGGCGCGTGCATTGGCATCTTGGTTGGTCTGGCCTTGTCGTGCACGTCCGGCGTCATCACCTCCGTCCTCGGCATGCATGATCGGAGGTCGAGTTTGCTCTCTCCAACGCCGATGCCTGGGACGCCATCCTCAGAGCGGCCCGGGACAGGCAAGACAGAAGACTCCTCATCCTACGAGACTGATTGGCAGTTGCTGAACAAGCCACCCCCGAAGAGACGGAGGCGAACCCCTGGACTTTGGTCACAAACAATTCACGAGGAGGATGATGATGATTCAGAGATTTGATTTAGTGTTTCGGTCTTTTTTCACAGATACCATATGCTACGGGGAAGGGAAACATTCATTACCGGGGAATCACTTATATACCAGCCTTGCTTGGAAATATGCCTCCCGCCCCAAACGCCTGTCCCTCGCTTTGCCGAGCTGTCCTGCCGTTCGATATTATACTGTCTTTTGTACAAGCCGCAATCTCATCTGCGGTATGTGTCCCGTTCCCGCATAGGAGAGCGGCTACGGCTCCGGGTCCGGCGGTCCCAGTCTCGCTCGTGCCATCGCTCGTCTCTACTGTTGCGACGGCGGTCGCGGGGAGGCCGGTCGTCTCTGTGTCTTTGAGGAACGTCATCTCTGTAGCTCGGGATATAGGTATCCACATCGGGAGCTCTTCCTCCCCGACTTCTTGGCCTCCTGTCTCTGTCTCTGTCTCGGTAGTCTTCACGTGGCGGCATGGGGCCGCCGTTGGCATACTCGGGTGGTGGCGGTCGCGGAGGCAAACCTCTGTCTCGCTGCCAAGCTGGTCGGCGTTCGTCGCCGCCGTTTCTGTGACCTCCAGGCACATTGGCGTTGCGGCCGTTCACCCCATTGCGGTTGCTGTAAGCATCGGTATTGTTAAACCCGGCATTTGCGCCGTGCGCCTCGGGACCCATGCCCACCGTGCCTCCCTTAGGCGCCGGTGGGAGCTTTGCCTGGCGATCGTGGAACTTTCGCCTGTCTAATTCATGACTGTCCTCGAAGGTAGGAAGGTCTCCTGGTTCGGCTGGCATGGGGGCCATTTTGAAGTATGGATGGTTGAGCGCGTCGGCGGCATTGATGCGACTTCTCCAGTCCAGTCTGAGAAGCTCCTTAAGTAAAGAGACTGCTCCGGTTCCGTACTCTCTGAACTTGTTGGATATGCTGCCAGACCGAGGGCGTGGGGCTACTGCTTCGGCGCCAGGCAGAGTATTGAACAAAGGCATATTCTCCGGTGTGGGCGACCCCATCAGATCCCAAATGATGTCGAGTTGGTGAGTGTCGCTCTCGCCAGCCAAAATCGGCTTTCCAACGAGCATTTCGCCAAAGACGCAGCTGTCAAACACTCAGCAACGTGTGTGAAAATGCGCCAGACCTGACACTTACCCGACACCCCAGACGTCAATTGCGGTTGTGTACTTTTTCAGGTGAAGCAACAATTCCGGAGGCCTATACCATCTTGTGACGACAAGGCCAGTGTATTCCCTCTTTCCCTCCCCTGCGCCATGCCCTGGCTTCGGCGTAGGTCCTTCGTAGTGTCTTGCTAGACCGAAGTCGGCGATTTGGAGGATGCCTTTGTTGTTGATAAGAAGATTGGCAGCCTTCATATCTCGATGCAGGATATGGCTGTCGTGCAAATATCGCAATCCCTCAAGGAGCTGCAACATGTAACATTTGATCTGAGGTTCGGTGAAATGAACGGAAGGGTTGTCGAGAAGACCCGACAGATCGTGGTCCATGTACGGAGTTGCCATGTACATGATCGGACGCTTGCGCTTGTCGCCTGTCACAATTCTGGTCAGGAATTGCTGCTGGCGAATTGGGTAGTTGAGCATGAGCGACTTACTGGCTCTCTGAGGGTGCTCCACAGCCATGTCCACCAGCTGCAGGACATTTTTGTGAGAGAGCAGTTTCAGAAGTTTGATTTCTCGCAATGCCGTGATGGGGAACTGTCGACCGTCAGCAGATGCGCTGGCTGCCTAGCAAACCAGAATCACACGTACGCCATCCTTTTCGTGGTGCATGATGATCTTCTTGACGGCGACGTGGGCATTCGTCTTACGAGATCTCGCATGATGAACTTCACTGCACAGTAAATCAGTAACGCGACCAAAGAAGCAAGATCTGGAGGTGCACTAACCCGAAGGTACCCTCACCCAGCTTGCCAAGAAGTTCGTAGTCGGAGATTCGTGAACAACCCTGGAAGCTGGCCCGGGGACGCTGGTGCTGCATCGCAAAACTTCGAGGCGATAAGCCCCCATTGGCCGCGCTGGAATCCATGATGGTTGCGAAGCGCGGCGAGATGCGCCTGTCGCGAGAGAGATTGGCTTGCTCGATGGGACGTTCTGGTGAGAGATGGGATCAAGGGCGAACGACAACTTAAACGGGTCGCATTGCTAGTGGTCGCTAGGTGTCCACGGGATAATCGCGGCCGGCGTCTACGAATGTTGCAGTATCGTATTTGCGTCGATGACGAGGAGCGGTGGTAGTTGTCAGATTCCAGCCGCCCAGGTAGCTGAGGATGGGTTGGCGTTTGGGCGGTGTCTGTGGCAGAATCCCAATCAAGTTCCAGATTGACGATGATGGAACTCGAACGTCGCGGAAAATCCCTGGTCCTGGATTGTGGGTCCTGCCGAGCGCGCGTAAGGTAAGGTAAGGTAATTAGGTACTCCGTAGCCTTGGGTGGAAAAAAATGGCAGGTCCATTCTGGCCTAGTCCGTGCACGTGCGTCATCGTCCGAAGGTGAAGTTCTGCAAGCAACTCATCGCATTTCTGGCTGATTTCAATTCGCCCTCGAGCAAATGCCAGATCTAAATTCCGCCTCGGGCCAAACTTGGCAAAACAAGGAATATCGACAACGACCTTAGTTCATTCTATCCTCCTACACGAGCAGCACCGTGGTCAGCGACTCACACCATCGTCGAGTCTAGCCGGCCATGCCCGCTTCCTAGAAATGGTCACGCCGCTGTCGTGGCCGTTCTGTTACTTAATTATTACCCCTCCAAAACTCTGTACGCCATCCGCTATCGGCTTTTGTCTCGTCAACTCCTGCCCCGCGATACTTGGCTCTACCCGGGTCTTCGCCCAAGTTTTGCAACAGTCTTTGGCTTATCGCGATAAGGCGTGCCATCGAGCGCGAGGGGCAATGTTGATACCTTATTTACCCGCATTCCCTTGTGTCTCCTTATCCGAGGCTTCGGTCAAGCACGCACTAGCCTTATGCCAGCCAGCTCTTGTCGGGTTCATCCAGACCGTTGCCGTATACCGGCCACCAAGGGCTCTTCTAGCTGCCTTTTAATTGCTGGTGTATGCCACAACCTTGAAATGACTTGATTGACTCGCCATCCGTCTCCACCCCCGTGCTTTCACCATCCATCACTACCCGCCCATCGCAGTCTCTCACAGACTTCTGCGTCTGACCAAAATTACAAAAATTTGCACCGCCCGCGCGTGACACTGGCCAACTGTTGTCGCCTTGCTCTCCATACAAAAGCTCCTGCCCCTCCATTACCCCGTGCCCCTCAATTTACCCATCTGTGGAGGCTTTGGTACTTGATAAAGTCTCGACTTGATCGATTGCAACTTTATTTCCTTCATTGCTGTTTCCTACCTGACAAGACTCGAACTCGGCATCACCGGTACACCGACAAAATGGCTTTCGAACCCACCGCCGAGAGACTCCTGCCGGCGTCCAACTACCCGGAATCTAGAGTCCTCATTATCATGACGGGCGGAACCATCTGCATGCAGCCTACCGCCGACGGACTCCAACCCATTGGAGGCTTCTTGAAGGATGCCATGGCCCCGCGGCCCTCATTCAACGACAAGTCGTCCCCATCCGGTAGGTTTCTCTAAAGGACATCAAGCACCAGGAAAACCGAGAGCCACGAAACAGAGCACTTGTCTGGCTTCTCAGCATGTTAGGAGTGTTACCCTCACCTAACCCGATGAAGAGCCCGGATTAATTGTCCATGAATCTTCCTTTCCGAACCACCTCTAGACTGAACTACCATAAATCAACATGACTACTATATGTAACCAATCTCACTAACAATGCGTAGTCCAACTTGAGGCCGTCAAGGATGGGCAAAGAATCATGATTGACAGCTTGAGAACCCCACCAAGCGCCTACTCCCGTCACATTCGCTATGGCGTGCTGGAGTTCAACCCTTTGCTGGACTCGAGCTCCATCTCAGCTGAGGGCTGGACCGAAATCGCCCAGACCATCAGAGAGAACTACCGCCTTTTTGACGGGTTCGTCGTCTTGCACGGGACCGACTCTCTTTCGTACACGGCCTCGGCTCTGTCATTCATGCTTTCTGACCTGGGAAAGCCGGTAATCCTCACTGGCTCCCAGGCCTCCATCTTTGCTCTTCAGTCCGACGCCGTCGACAACCTCCTAGGGTCGCTCATCATCGCAGGAACCTTTGTTATCCCCGAAGTTGGCCTCTTCTTCCACCACAAGCTGTTCCGCGGCAACAGAACCAGCAAGGTCTCATCGGCCGCTTTTGAGGCCTTTGCCAGCCCCAACTGCGAACCCCTGGCCAAGGTGAACGGACTTGGTATTGATGTGAACTGGCCCATCGTGTTGAGGCCCACTAGAATCGCCGAGCTCCAGGTCACGAAGCACCTCGACACAGCTCACGTTGCCTGCCTTCGAGTTTTCCCTGGCATCAGGCCAGAGATGCTCGACTCAGTCCTGCGCGTCCCCGACCTTCGTGGTCTCATTCTTGAGACCTTCGGCATGGGTAACGCTCCCAGCGGTATCGACGGCAGCTTGACCAAAGTCATCAAGGCGGCCGTGGACCGGGGTGTCATCGTCGTCAACGTCAGTCAGTGCATGAGCGGCTTCGTATCTCCCGTCTACGGCCCCGGAACGGAACTCGGCCGCGCTGGTGTCATCTTCGGTCTCGATCTCACAGCCGAGGCCGCCCTGACCAAGCTGTCTTACCTGCTCGCCATCCCCAGCCTTACCACTGCCCAGGTCAGCGCGAGAATGTCGCAGTCGCTGCGGGGCGAAATGACCGAAATGGCTCTTCCGGTATTTTCGCATCCATCTGGCTCACTCGACTCAGTCGTAGCGCGACTAACCGCGTCAGAATCGGCATTTACCGTCCTCGGTTACGCCATACGAAATGGCGATGTCCGGACGGTGAAGGAGATCCTGGATAACGACGCCCAGCACGAGCTCCTGAAGGCCGCCGACTACGCGGGCAATACGACTGTCCACCTGGCGGCCGTCGGACCCAACATCGAAATTTTGCGCGAAGTGCTGACGAGGGGTGCCAGTGTGCATTCTAGAAACTTGGCCAACAATACGCCACTCTATCTCGCGGAGAAGATGGGCAAAGAGAAATGCGTGCAGTTGCTAAAGGAGACGGGCGCTCACCTATGGCAGGAAGAGGAGGCTATCTTGGATTCTGTTCACGCATCTACATCCGGAGGAGTTCAAAAGTAGGAAACTAGAAAATTCTGCGTTTGGTTTTGTGTTCCGCATGTCCGCAGGCGTTTCTTGGAGTCAATGTTATTTAGAGGTCATATCTCAACGGTAATGAAGCAAGATAATGATGATTTACAGAATTATAAACTGGTCTCGGATACTTGTATCAGGACCAAGAAAGAAGAAGAGATGATTGCAGACATTTCCATGAGTCTATTGAAAACTACCAACTTTAAAGCTATCTGAACAGGAGAAACAAAGCTAGCGATATGTTCAAGTGTTCGGTGTACACTCTTCAACTGTGGTGTTTAATGATTACTGACCAATTTTCGTCTGTGAACACTCACTGGTTTCATTTCACCAGACAGGTAAATATACACCCGTGGGTTGAGCATGGTAACGCGTCCACAGCAAGCAGTCCTTTGAGGTTGCACTCGGTTTTCTATCAGTTTTGAGGCATTGCTTATATTCAAAATCCGTCAATAATCGAGTAAGAACGAGATCAGGATTGAATCTGTTCGTGCATAAATCCCGTGACCTTGTACTTTCTTATCGCGTTCATTGTGAGTCAATTTTCTCACATTGCCCGCGTTCGCCGCCATGGCACGGAGTCTTAGGTGCATTTGTCCATTTGACTTATTCCGGATATCGCTGCATTATGATGTTCTAGGTTTTTGCCGGAACCCCCCTGCTCTTTGTCGGCATCTTGAACCTCTGTCGCTATTTGCCATAGTTGAGAAGCCGCTATAGAAGAAATCAGCATGGGTCTCAATCACATTACCTAGGCCCTAATTTGTCGCTCTACGTGCTAGAATTGGCTGCAACCCGTTTGAAAGCTTGTATCCGGTAGTACTCTTGTGAGTCAGGTGGCACGTATTCTCTTCAAGTGGTTGGTGTCCCGGAGCCCCGGGTCGGCCCCACCTCGATTTCGGCGCCGGGGCTTAGCGCGGCTCTGAAATTTTGGGAGATTTCCCATTTGCACCTGCACCTGACATCTTCACCAACCGTCATTGACTTGACCGCCCAACTTCCCGACAACACCCACTTTGCGACATTAGTCTCCAGCCCGAAATCGAAGCCCACCTACTTACGAACAGCGTCGAGCACTCGAACACCCGAGGAAACTTGCTCGACCGTCAACCCGAGCAACGTCCATCCTTCCACCCCCCAAACCCGTCAGACTTTATCGCGGAACACCACAAACACACATCTATAATGTCTTCAGCCTCCGCACAACCCGCGGGCCAACCCGCCCAGCCCCAAAACCAGACCCCCCCAATCGTCCACAACGCCGCCATTGCAGGCGTGATCCTCTGCCCGCTCATCATGCTGATGCCGCCCCGGCGCATCGACTGGCGCACCTTCATGCTCTGGACGGGCTTCTCCGCCTCGGGCAACCAGCTCGCCTACGACTACACGGGCCAGTCCATCTTGCAACGTGTGCAGTCCCGCCTGGGACGCATGTTCCCCACCGCGCTGCCCGAGCAGGCGCAGCGTACCAAGCAGCTCCTGCGCGAGGAGCGGATGCGCCGCGAGGGCTTGACTGAGGAGCAGATGCGTGCCATCGAATTCAAGAAGCGCAATTTTGCGCAGAGGTTGTGGTACGGCAGCGAGCCCGAGGACTGGGACGCCAAGAGGGGCGCCGAGCACGCGAAGGCGCTTGCTGAGGGAAAGGGGCTGGGCGACTTGATTGCCGAGCAGGTTTCAGAGGTTTGGAGCGGCGCAAGGAAGGAGGAGGAGGAGCAGAATAAGAAGTGGAATGACGACAACGACAACGACAACGAAAAGAAACAATAATGGATTCGGCAGTACAAGGGTTGCGGCTAGTGTAGGATATGACAACAAGAACGAACAGGAGCTTTAGAGGAAGTCATCGACCCGAGCCTACACATGGAGGCCGGTGGGGAGTCCAGCAAAAAGGCGTTCAGGATTGCGGTTTGGAGCATTAACGGGTTGGTGATCATCTCCCATGGCTGTACATTACCATTGTCGAGCACCGTCGCACAAGAAAAGTCTGCATATCTTAATTTCGTGACGTGTATGACGAACTCGCCATCTTGCGAGATGTGGCCGGCTTTTTAGCTCGGTGTTCAATTTTAGATATCCTCCTTCCATTTTGACCCGCTAGACGCCAATATGCATGTAAATATACTTTTGTCTTATTGAACCCTCCTCTTTTTTTCTTGCCATCACACATCCATTACTCCTCACGACGCCTTGCTCTCCAGAGTCGGGGTCTCGTCGAGCCGCAGGTCGGCCAACTTCTCCACTAGTTGCCTTCCTGCCCCTGCCGGTCTCTTAGGGCCTTTTTTTGTTTCTGCTTCTTTATCTGCTTCTGCTTCTCATCATTTTTGTTGTTTCGTCCTGTGTGAAGCTTACCCTTTGCTTTTGCCCGGGACGACTCCTTCTTGGCCTGCTTCTTGGCCGCCCGCGCCTCGGTCTTTTCGTCAAAATCCGCAGTCCAGGCCGCCAGCAGCTTGCCCACCTCCTCCGCACGCTCGTCGGAATCGGCGGGTATGCCGAGCTCCTTCTTGATCGCCTTGCGGCGGTTGCCAATCTGCATCTGCCGCCGCCTCGCGGCGCGGTTGGGGCCTCCCTGCTGGCTGTCGCCGCCGTTCACCGAGCTGGGGGCAATGGAAGTGCCGTCGCCAGCCACAGACGCGCTTGTGTCGATGACGACCTTGGCCTTGGTGGGATTCACATCGATCATGCAGGGAAGCGGCTCGGCAAGTGATACAGGATTGGGAGTAGGAACAGGAGCTGGTGCTAGTGCTGGCTCTGTTGCTGCTGGGGCCTCGTTGGGAGTTGCTGTCGCTGTCGCTGCGTTGTCCTCTGGCTTTTCTTCTTCCTCTTCCTTCTCGGCCATATTCGTGCTCTTTCTTGCCCCCTTCCTTCCCCTTGGCTTCGTCTCTTGAGCTTTCAGCGCAGGCGACACGGGTTCGGACTCGGGGTTCGGTGTGCTAGCCAAGGAAGACATCTGGGAGCCTCCTATCACCGCTAATTCCTCACGTCTTTGTTTTCTACGCTCAGCTCGTTCGGCGCGAGCCAGGGCTGCAGCCTGTCTCTTGTCGGCAGGAGTTGGTGGGACATCTATATCCATGGCATCGGTTGAGTTCTCCTAATGGTGGGGGTTAAAAACGTGACGGCTAGGAGACTCGGGGGAGCCAGGCGAACCGTGGGTGCATTGAGCTTGACGCCACCATCCTCCACGTCGGAGTCGGAATCAGCTTCATGGATCTTCTTGCTCATAGTGCCGACAGGTTGTGTGAACTGGAACTCTGGAAACTCTGCGCAACAACGACCCTCTAGCTAATTAAAGCTCCCCCAAGCGAAGGGGGAAAAAAAAAGTTGCTGCAACCAGGGGTCTCTTTTCTCCATTGTTATCTTATCGCCACGTGATAACGTGGTGTCGTAACGGTCAAACGTGAGGTTCCTTTGGCTAAGATTGTCGCGCCGCACGCACAGCGGAAGGGCCCAAGGGGCCCCCGATCTCCGACAACGCACGGACGACAATGATTCCAGTCTGAGCCGGCATTCTGGATAGGGCTGGTTTGGGGTCCTCAAGGAACGCAAATTCAAATGTTGCCCGAGTACGTCATCTCATCGGCCTGGATGCTTTCTCGTGTTTCTCTCCGGTACCTTGATGAATGTGGCTTGCCCTCTCGAGGAACCATTCCTAGGTGGATGACGGCCGAGCCACCATTCGTCGTAAGTGCCCCAGACCTGCGCAGTGCGCACTCGTTGTCGGTGGGCTGACGGCCTGTCGTGGGTACTTTGTCCAATTTGTTGCAAAAACAAGGCAAGTGAATGTCAGCAACTGTCGGAAGCCTAGCTGACATGTATTAGTTTCGTGACCACGACAGCGGCTATTGCTGGAACCCAGCTCTAGGTCTGCTCTCGGTGTTTTCGTACATCCATTTCCTCGCAGACGCGGAGTCAGTTTTGCCGCGCGATGAAGAGGCGCCACGAGATTGACCTGAAAGAGTCAAGCAAAGGGAAGCTGAGATGCGATGAGCCCACAGTGTTGGGCAGATTCTTTAGGAAGGCGCAGTATATAGCGGGTGTCGCGAAAGCCACATTCCGGTCGGTGATGTCCTAAGGGTCCATTTATGAGGCACACCGGGGAGCTTTATTGGGGACCCCCGGATGTCCGGGGTGCCTTCTTGTCAGTCATGCCAGGGAGAGGCCGATTAGAAGTTGAAGGTTTTCCTACCCCGCCAGGCTGGTCCTTGTCAAACAGCGGCACGACAGTTGATGGGATGGAATAATGGAATGAACACCTCATGCTGTTGTTGCTCCCGCAACGCTGTGGAATCGCCGAGGGTTTCCAGGGTTATGACCTTGGGAGCCTTGGCGATGTGGTCGCGCCCTGCAAAACAAGCGTCGGAGCCAGGCTGCCAGGATGCTGCCCGTCGTCTGCATGCACTGCATGCACTGCATGGATCGGCAGTCGCTGGTCATGGGGCACTTCATCATGTATCGTCGCTCTAGCCTCTGAAGGATCGCAAGATGCTGCTATGATTGGCTCTCAAGGTTTCGAGGCGCTGACAGTTGATCATCCAACCTCACTATATTGTATGCGGATCAATCAGTGTGGTGGATGACTTTCTGTCTGGAGTTGAAAGAGGTGTGCCAGGCTGCGTCAAGGCCCCCAGGAAGGGTGGACGCAGCAAGACTCCTAAAACGATAGAAGAGAGGCGGCGGGCATCTCGACCTTGGTTGAGATATGGCTCAATACCGAGGCCAAGAGTGGCAGAGTAGAAAGATACGCACGACAGAGGCAAGAAAGGCCGCTGGAAGAATGGTCTGGTCGAGGTACATCGTACAGCTCACCTGCCACGCCGGGTCGGCAGGCTGGTAAGGTGCTCCATACCTTACGCAACTATCTGAAACTTGTGGGTCCTTGTTCCAAACATAGCACAACTCCAGGTGCAGCCACAAGCAGTCTCCGTTCCGCAACGTGTTTGAGCCGCTGCCACAAAGGGCTGCCTGCCATATGCCGGGGAATAGACACGAATGACACTGATGGAAAAAGGGTTGGCATTGCTGACACAGCCTCAAAGCCGGGACTACTGCAAGCCTACTGCACCCTGCCCAGACTCCCGTTTGGTGGTGTGCCATTGTACATTCCCCCTTCCCCTCTCACTGGGCCACCTCCCACGCACTCCCGTCACCAGCATCCAGTCGCCGAGAGGGGCGGGCTGCGGGCAGTGTTTTGGGCCCCTCTTCACTGCTAACCAACCACACCGTGGTACCCAAGGTATAGATATCTAAGTACTTTATCTATCCCGGTGTTGGGTACTCTGCCTCCCATTTGGCGGGCTTGGGCAGAAAACAGAAACAAGTCTAGGAAGGCTTGTGTTTGAAAGCTGGGCTGTTTAAAAGAAATAACCTCCTCACATACCCCCTCGTGTCGGGCGAGAACGTGTCCTGCTGCTGTTCCTAGATTCCTCCCTCGACCGACGACCTATTAGCCTGAGGCGGCACTCCCTTCACTCGTTTTCCCCTACAACCCCTAGGTGTTACACAGGAGGAGCTCTCCTCTCTGCGCTTCGACGCCCAAACACCTAAACCGTATTCTACTGAACCGGGCATCCGAAGTACCTTAGTGTAGCTCAGGTTGAGAGCACAGGCATCCTCCCAGCCCACTAATTCATAATTCTCCTACCGCGCGCCTGAGGTAAACCTGCAATTACCTGACAATCTCTTCTCAGTCCCTTTGCCCTCTCTGCTTTTGTGGCTTTGGTCCATTTCTGAAGGGCTCATTGATCCACGCCAACTGGCTGCATCGAACAAATATCCACGACCCCCCGACCGCGTTACGACACACACCTCATTTCAACCTTCCCGCTGTCACATTTCTCCACGTCCCATCCCTTTCCGGTCGGTACCTGGGCCATTCTCCATCTCACACTAGTCCGATTCGCCTGCCTCGCAGCCTCCCTCAGCCTAGTTCAGCCACTCCAAGCGAGATTTCGATTTTGAGAAAAGGACGAGACGTCGCCCAGATTCCCAGTCCCCTGGTCTCACCTAATTCCAATCCCTTCGTAATTGGCATCCGCCGACCCAGCACATCATGGCCGCCAACGACTATTACCACAACAAACCGCTACCGCCCTCAGCAGCTTCTTCCTCGCCTGCTCCATACTACGGCGCAGCTGCATACAACAACATTCCCTCAGCCAGTTCAACGCCCGCTCCTCCCTACAGCTCAATACCTCCCGCGTCCGGCGCCAGTCAACCACCACCACCGCGCGCCAACACCGTATCCCCCTTCGAAAGTGTCTTTGACGATCACGTTTATCCGGTCGACTCGACGCAGGACGGATTTCGCCACAACGGAAACGCACAGAGCCCTCAAACCATGAACAACATGAACACAGTAAACACCGCCTACAATGGCCACGGCCAAACGCCCTATAACAGTCACGATGCCCACCAGACGAACCCGTACGCTCAGTCGGACACCGGCTATTATGGTCATTCTACGTCCCCGGATTCTAGCAGGCAGAATGTGGCCGACGAGATCCCGCTGCAAAGCCGGCAGCCGACGCAGCCGCACAAGGATGTGGAGATGAGTGAGAATGATCATGTCTACGACGCACCACAGGGATCCCGTCGCTCAAAGAGCCAGCGCGACAAGAACAAAGTTGGATTCGGTCAGCTGGGAATGTTTGGCGCCGGCAGAAAGGGTATTCCGTGGGTTGTCTATATTTTCACACTGGTTCAGGTTGCGGTCTTCATCGCCGAGATTGTCAAGAATGGTAAGCCGAATCAAGTAGTATTGCATTGTTCAATGGCATCGATGCTAACGAACCACAGCTCAACTAACCGGTTCTCCCATCATGACCAAGCCCTCTTTCAACCCCATGATTGGACCCTCGACTTACGTCATGATCAACATGGGTGCTCGCTATGTAGCTTGCATGCACAACGTCAAGGGCATTCAAGATCTCGGCCAGCCTATCACCTGGCCTTGCCCGAACTCGACCTCGAGCGATGCCAGCAACCCCTCGAACAAGTGCGGCCTGGGCGATTTGTGCGGCTTTGGTGGCGTACCGGAGCCTACCTACAACAACATCAACCAGTCGCCGGAGCCAAATCAGTGGTTCCGCTTCATCACGCCCATCTTCCTGCATGCAGGTCTCATCCACATCGGCTTCAACATGCTTCTGCAGATGACGATAGGAAAGGAAATGGAGGTAGCCATAGGCTCGATACGCTTCTTCTTGGTCTACGTTAGCGCGGGCATATTTGGCAATGTCATGGGCGCGAACTATGCCGGCGTTATGACCGCGTCTACGGGTGCTTCGGGCGCCCTTTTTGGCATCATTGCTCTCACCCTGCTCGATCTCTTGTACTCTTGGAAAGACCGCCGCAGCCCTGTGAAGGACCTGATGTTCATCATGTTGGATGTCGTCATCTCTTTCGTACTGGGTCTGTTGCCAGGACTCGACAACTTTGCCCATATTGGTGGCTTCCTGATGGGTCTCGCGCTCGGCATCTGTGTCTTGCATTCTCCCAATTCCTTGAGACGGCGACTAGGCGCCGAGGACCCATCATACGCGTCCATGAACCTCACTCCTAATCAAGGCGGTCCGCCTCCGTTCCTGAAGAATCCCATTGGGTTCTTCAAGGGCCGGATGCCACTTTGGTGGGCATGGTGGTTGGTTAGAGCCGGCTTTTTGCTGACTGTCATCATCGTCTTCATCGTCCTTCTCAACAACTTTTACATCTACCACAATACTTGCAGCTGGTGCAAGTACCTCAGTTGTATTGTAAGTTACTTGAGAATAGGTATCTACGATTGTCTGCTAACCTTCAAATAGCCCGTCAACAACTGGTGCGAGCTTGACAATTTTAAGATCACTTCATCCTAAAGAGGTGACAGTATTGGAGGATCAACCGAATTAATGCTACGAGAGTTTGCATTGCGTTGGTTTATGGACTTCGGTAAGGGTGGTTCACGATTTGCATTGCTCAGCGACGGCGTCTGGTTCAGGATGGGTATTTTATTAAAAGAATAATCTTCTCCTATACGTCCAATAAAGACAAATCGTCTTCATAGGCAGAGTTACACATAAGGCTGCGGAATTCGCCAGGAAGTGCCAGGGTTCTACTCGCTGCCGCTGATCAACCAACTGTCTCGGCATTACACAGGCGCAACGCCGTCCAAGGTATCCCGAGACTTGCTCTCCTTCTTCGCATTCTTCTCGCGCTGCATGTTGATCACACCCTTGAGAAACAGAATAGGCAGCTTTCCGTGTCCGAGAATATTGACCGACATGTCTAGGTAGCTAGTAGCGAATGCATTCCATAGCTGTCCTGCGCGAGGATGCGAGAGGAGCGGCCGAGGGAAGTAGGGGTCATTGACTTTGAAGGCATCAATAGCGACGGCGACTCCAGCAGCATCTAAGGAAATGGTTCTGACTTGATTGAAATCCAGCAGCCATAGGGTCGTGGCGCGTTGGGTAAAGTCCTTGATGTCCTCTGACTCGGGTGCAATCGATCTGGCTGGCTTCGGCATGTCTCTGAAGTTGGTTTCGTTGTGGACATGCCTCATTGACACGGCGCAGCTTCCGAGTACAAACTCCACGTCTCTCGCATCAGTTCTGGCCTCCCAGTGCATGACCGCGAGAACTTCTCCCATGTCCTTGGCGATCTCGACCATATCGAGACCAAGTTCGTCTATTTGGTTCAAGTGAAGTTTGAAGTTACGCAGTGAAAAGAAGAGAGTTGAAGTTCGTCCCTCCAAGGATCCAAGATACGGACGAATCAAGCAATCTTTGTTTGCAGGGTCAGCATGTGCTTTGGCGCGGATTCTTGGCGCGCAAAACTTCTCAATCAGAAGTTTACGGACTGGTTCTGCAAGAGGGAGAATACGCTCGGCCACAAGACCTTCGGTAGGAAAGTTGATGTCTTTCTTAGCGGCGTCTATAACGGCGGTGTTTTTGAGCCAGAAGCTCTTGTGGTCCGCCTTGATGAAGCCACGATTCTCTGGGACCGAAACGTTGATGATTTTATGCTTAAGAACGGCGTCCCTGATGATGATGTGCATTTTGTAGTCGGTCCAGAGTTCCATTGAATCGGCAACTTTGCCTAATTTAATTGCTGTCGTACTTCCGTCGAGCGAGAAGATAGCGCCACAAGCTCCCGCGCCGATCTTGGTATAAGTGTCGTGGTCTGAGTTTTGTGCGGCCTCTGAAGAATTAGTGGACACAACTGTGCGGATAGACAGCATGCGCTTGAGATCGGTCTCAAGCGAAGTCCGAGATTTAGGACGACTGGAGGTTTCGGAAACCTCATCCAGCAGCGAAAGAAGCTCCATGTTGAGAGCAGCGTCCCTAAGGACTGAGGAGCAGCCATCTAAGGTAGGTAAACGTGCTGGATCCATGATGGTAGTTTGTAGTAGTGCACTTGTATGCAAAGAGTTTCTTGAATGCAGGCTGGGTAATCTGAGTGGGAAAAACAGAGAGAGGAAGAAGTTCCAGTCTTTCTAATAGTCAAGGCCTGGGGCTATCAAGGTTGGAAGGAGGTTGTGATTCAGACTTTGCTACCTACCTTACTGAGCTGACCACTTGGGTGACAAAATACACCGCCGGTCGCCAGGCTCCTTCACAGCGATCTGCTGAAAACACACAGATGCTAGATCCGTGCATACTATAAAAAACCCACTGTAAGCCAAAAACAAAAGGCAGCATTGATTTTTGATTATTACTTTGAGGAGAACTATTCTTGTTTAGATAGTGTTAAAGGGGTAGTCTTCTTTAGGGGGCTCATGGAAACCGGCGCCTTAGAGAGTGACCCTGATACTAATTTAGGGAGTGCCCGCTCCCCTGCACCTCCCGTCTTTGGCGTCAATGTCGCGTCTCAGAGAGGAACCCTGCGTTAGTCATCAACTCGCGTCTTCTCTCAGCCACTTTAGAGTGGGTCGAGTCACGTCGACGTCAATCACGTCAAGCGCGTCTTCGCGTTAATGGGTTTCTGGAAGTTCCATCCCGTAGCAACAACCAAACGACGCCCCAAATCCACCTGACTATGAGGTCCGGTTGATTCACTCTGTACAATCCTACCACCACAGCCAAATTATCACAATGGCTACAGTGCTGCCTCAAAAGCGGGTGCTTGGAGAAACACCAAATACTCGTCGCAACATCCCGTCGACGCCCTCGTCCCTCAAGAAGCGCAAAGTCGAAGGGTTCTCGTCCTCGCCTGCCCACCATGTCGGCTCTCAGAAGAATGCAAAAAACCTCACAGGCTCTAGTCAACCCAAGAGCGCCTTCGAATCAGAAGTCCTAGAGAAGTTGAGCCAAGACATCTCCGACCTCAAGCAGAACAATACCGAAAAAGACCAAGCATGGGAGCGGCCTCCTCTCGTCGACTTCAATCCGGCCAGGGACAGCCTGACCTTTCAGCAAATCGAGGCAGAGGAAGGCAGTTTACATGGCGGTCGAGCAACAGTCAAGCTATTTGGTGTCACTGAGCAAGGTCACTCAGTGATGCTGCATGTCACGGATTTCAAACACTACCTCTATGTCGCCGCTCCAGTGGCGTTCCGACCCGAAGACTGCAATGCCTTCAAGGCCTATCTCGAGTCACAAGTAGCACAGCACCAACCCTGCATCTACTCAGTCGCCTTCCTGATGAGGGAGAACATTTACGGCTTCCAAGGAAACGTTAAGAGCCCATATCTCAAGGTTACTGTCATGGACCCCAAATTCATCGCCAGGGTTCGGACCACTATCGAGTCAGGCAATGCCAACTGGAAGGGTCTGTGGAAGGGCATGGAAGGTGGCATAATGACATTCGACAACATCCAATACGTCCTTCGTTTCATGGTTGACTGCAAGGTGTGTTTTTCTCGTATCACCCGTCCCGACGAGGCTAACATTTTCCCGCCAGATTTTTGGAATGTCTTGGGTTGAAGCCCCTGCATCAAAATACCAGGTCCTGCCCCAGTCCCAACGACAATCGAACTGCCAAATCGAAGCCGAGATCAACTACCTCGACTTGATAGCTCACAAGCCAGTGGGAGAGTGGTCCAAGATGGCTCCTTTGAGAATCATGTCGTTCGATATCGAGTGCGCTGGACGCAAGGGCATTTTCCCAGAGGCGACACAAGACCCCGTCATTCAGATTGCGAATGTCGTCACAAGATATGGAGAGAAGAAGCCCTTCGTGCGGAATGTGTTCTGCTTGGATACGACCAGTCCTATCGTCGCTACGCAGATTCTCGAGTTCCAAAAGGAGGAGAAGATGCTTAGCGAGTGGCAGAAGTTCCTCATCAAAGTTGATCCAGATATCATAATCGGATACAACATCGCCAACTTTGATTTCCCATACCTTCTCGACAGAGCGAAGCAATTGAAGGTTGCGGGATTCGAGTACTGGTCTCGAATTCCAAGCATCCCTTCAAGGGCCAAGGAGACCAACTTCTCCAGTAAGCAAATGGGCAACCGCGATAGCAAGGCCACGAACACCAACGGACGGTTACAACTCGACCTGCTGCAGCTTGTTCAACGTGACCATCATCTGCGAAGTTACACGCTCAACTCTGTATGCTCCCAATTCTTGGGTGAACAGAAGGAAGATGTCCACTACACGATGATCACAGAGTTGTTCAACGGTACCCCTGAGTCACGCCGACGTCTCGCGCTGTACTGTTTGAAAGACGCATACCTCCCGCAGCGGCTGATGGACAAGCTATCTTGTCTCGAAAATTACACTGAGATGGCGAGAGTCACGGGTATTCCGTTCAACTTCTTGTTGTCCAGAGGACAGCAGGTCAAATTCATCAGTCAGCTTTTTCGGAAAGCTCTGGAACAAAAGCTGGTCATTCCCAACATGAGATCTGAGGGTAGCGATGAACAGTATGAAGGTGCCACGGTCATCGAGCCGACCCGAGGATACTATGATGTGCCTATTGCAACCCTCGATTTCGCTTCTCTGTATCCGAGTATCATGCAAGCCCACAACTTATGCTATACAACACTGGTCAACAAGAAGGCCATCGAAAAATTCGATCTGAAGAAGGACGATGACTACATTGTCACCCCAAACGGCGACACCTTTGTTACTACCAAACAACGAAAGGGTCTGCTTGCTCAAATTCTTGAGGAACTGTTGACTGCGCGAAAGCAGGCCAAGCGTGAACTGGCTGGGGAAACGGATCCATTCAAGAAAGCAGTATTGAACGGTCGACAACTGGCTTTGAAGATCAGTGCGAACTCTGTGTACGGACTCACAGGTGCGACAACTGGCAAGCTACCTTGTCTTGAAATCGCCAGTAGCACAACAAGTTTCGGCCGACAGATGATCATGAAGACCAAGGAGGAGGTGGAGAAGAAGTACTGCATTGCCAATGGATACACACATGACGCCCAGGTCATTTATGGTGACACTGACTCTGTCATGGTCAAGTTCGGCACCAAAGACCTCCCTGAGGCGATGAAGTTTGGCGAAGAAGCTGCGAATTTCGTCTCCTCCAAGTTCGTCAAGCCAATCAAGTTGGAGTTCGAAAAGGTATACTACCCATACCTGCTCATCAACAAGAAGCGATACGCCGGCCTGTACTGGACGAAGCCAGACAAGTACGACAAGATGGATACGAAGGGTATCGAGACGGTGCGACGAGACAACTGCTTGCTCGTTCAGACTGTCATTGAGAAGGTGCTTCGAATGATGCTCATTGACCAAGATGTCCAGGGAGCGCAGGAGTAAGTGTACATCGTCCACTCGCCAAACCGTGTCGACTGACATTTCTTCCAGCTACGTCAAAGATACGATTGCGGACTTGTTGCAAAACAAGGTTGATATGTCGAAGCTGGTCATTACGAAGGCGCTTACCAAAGACGACTATGCAGCCAAACAGGCTCATGTCGAGCTCGCCCAGAGGATGAAGAAGCGTGATGCAGGCTCGGCACCAGGTCTCGGTGATCGAGTTGCCTATGTGATGATCAAGGGTGCGGCAGGTGCAAAGAACTACGAAAAGTCTGAGGATCCCATCTACGTTCTCGAGAACAACGTGCCGATCGACACCAGATACTACCTTGATAACCAGCTTGCGAAGCCCCTGGGCAGAATCTTTGAGCCCATTCTGGGTGAGACCAAGGCGAACTCGCTGCTCACGGGAGCGCACACGCGCACCATTGCAGTATCGGCGCCGGCCGTCGGGGGTCTAATGAAGTTTGCAAAGAAGACGCAAACTTGCATGGGATGCAAAAAACCACTAAGAGGCAAGGAGGAGAGCGCGGGGGCAGTGTGCTCGGATTGCGCGCCTCGGGTCGGCGAATTGTACAAGAAGACGCTTGACAAGACGTCGGATCTCGAGGTGCGATTCGGCCGGCTGTGGACGCAGTGCCAACGTTGTCAGGGCAGCATGCACTGCGAGGTGATTTGCAGTAGCAAGGACTGCCCCATCTTTTACATGCGCATGAAGGCGAAAAAGGACTTGGAAGATGCAGGGAGGGAGCTGAAGAGATTCGACTTTGACCAAGCGGCAATCTGGTAGAAGGTGTGCCAAGAAGTGGGATAGAAGATGGGGTTGGGGGGTGTGATTTTTCACGACGTTAGGCTTTTCTTTCCCCCATGAGCCGACCTTGAGGACATACTGCGGCTGCAGACGCAGCGGTGGCGTGGAGATCTCCAGGTCTACAGCAGGTTTACGCATGTGGTTTCGGGGTAGGCGTTTCACGGCGTTTCCTCGATGGATTTTTTTTCCCCGCCTCACCGGTCTCTACATGGATTCTATGGAGTTTTTCTGAATTCCGGAGGAGGCAGGAAATGGGACCAGCAGATGAAGCTAAAGTATGAAGGAGCATCAACATGCAATATGATATTCAAAGATGGAGAAGCATCCTCCATAAGCCGGAAAAAATCGGGATGGATATTGAGAGGAGTGGTCCTGTATGTTGTCGCAATATGGTACGAGGAGAAATGAAAAGCAGAGAGATGAGAATGAGCTTAGGTTGCGGGATTATTCCCACTGAAAAAAAAGTGTCTCATTCCATGGACAAGTTCCGTTGTGGGAATCGGAGAGTTGGACGGAGGTCGCAAGGACGTGTGAGCGAGTTCTGGTTGTGTGTGTGAATTGAGTAAAAGAGAACTGGCAAGTGCTGTGGTTGGTTGGAGGTTGGAAGGGGGGGAGGACTGGTCAGATCGGTCGCCCCGGGCGCCGCCGGCAGCGGAAGGGCGGACGTGACAGCAGCCGTCGCCTTCTCTTTCTCTCGAGTCCTGGAGCAGTGGAGTTTTGTCGGGCGTCACTGTCGGTCCAGGCGAGCCAGGTTCAGGCCGCCTTACCCAGCTGCTGGATCGGCGTCTTTTGGGTGGCGGCGGTGGCGGCGGTACTGGACGGGAGGGGGAGGGGAAGATGAGATGAGAGTCGTCCTGGAATCCTACATTGTAGATTCGGTCGCTCGGGTCGGTGGTTGGGCTGAGCCGGGATTCTCCACACGAGACTTTTTTTTTTCTTCTCTTCCTCTCTTCTGGGACTGTCGTCTGTTTGCAACTAAGGTTATCAATCTCTTCCTCTACTGTGTTACGCCGAGGAGTTTTGACTGTGCCCCGTCCCACTTTGTGCAGGAGACACGTCGGACTGGGTACAGAGGTCCGCACCAAACACGTCCGGGATTTCGAGGGTTCGTGATGATATTGCCTGTCTGATTTATCCATATAGATATCCATATAGATAACATACAAGTACGTGAAGCTTCCAACTCGAGATGCAGCGGAGTTGCAACTACCGATTTGTCTCAATAGCCAATACATTGATTTGCATTATTCACAGCGCCATCTCATTACGTACGTGCCGAGAGAATGCCTCTCTGCGATGAGCGTCTGTATCAGTCCGTATGTGTAAACTCCTTCTCGGGCCCAGAGCGGGGTTGGTAGGTAGTCCCTGAACTGTTTGCGGCGGTTGTTGACATTGGAATGAAGGCATGCCGAAGGAGGAGCCAGGATTCCCTGTCTGTCGACACAGTCCGAGCGATCTAACGCACCGTAAGGCTGCGAGGAAATGAACAACTCAATTCCGAGATGAGATTTGATGAGAAAGTCAGTAGCCACTCGCCAGCGTGCCAACTTCCATTTTTCTCCAGTCGTCGACTGCATCGCGGCAAGATGGCCCCGGAGAACCACCGGAGGAAACAGACCGCCCCACCCCCCCCCCCCCCCCCCCCCCGCCCCGCCCCCACTCCCCGCGGGTTCCCTCGGGCCGGGGGGGGGGCGCCCCCCCCCGGGGAGAGCGGGCCCGCGGGACACCCGGAGAGAAACCCCCCCCCCCCCCCCCCCCCCCCCCCCTCGGACCCTCGCTACCTTAGCTGCTAGTTTACTAGGAATAGGGATGGGGCAAAAAACAAGAGAAGGTAAGGAAGGAGGGAAAAAAAAAAAAAAGGGCGGGCGCCACAGCGAGTTCGGGAATCAGGAGTTCAGAAGCGACAGGCACAAGGAGGGGCGACGTCGGCGGGGTTTCCATTCTTCGAGGCAGCGCATTGTGTCGGGTTGCGTCGCATGTTTCCGACTCATCGATTGAGCATTTTGGCAAGTCAGCCCAGCCCAGCCCAGCCGGCGTCGTTGTTCTTCTGGCAAGGCACGCACGCTGGTGCTCTTCACTTCCGATCGCGGAACTGCAACTCAACCGCCGTTCTTCGGCGCTGTGCTTATTGCCAATCCATCTCCCGTATGCTAGCTAGCCTGTTTCTGTCCAGTCACGACTCACCACCCACGACGGGACTTACGAGTTGCAATGATCAATTCACATGTGTCGAACCTGTCGCAAGTCCTCTCCTCCTTATCAGACCTCTCAATGGCATATGGAGAAGAACCCGCATGCAAGACATGACGCCAGTGCGTCATGGGCCATCGATGTAGTGACAATTCTTTTGTAAGCGAGATAATTCTGGTGCCGCCCATCAGCAGTGCCGCGCCAGCATCGACGATTTGGAGAGATAACTGGGCAGTTGGCTTCTAGCGTCGCAAAGCTACAAGACTTGAAGATTTCTAATCTTGCATCTCGACGCCGGGCAGCCAATCAAAGACCACTGATAGACGTCGAGATACGGCTTTTTGGCTATTGCAGTCGGCTCTTGTCTAAGTGGTACGCCACAGCATGCAACGAGATTTCCAATGACAGCAACATCTGACGGGTCCCCCTCCAGTGACAGACAAGACACCAAAAGGGAAGGGCGAGACACAGAATCCGTGCATGCGGAAGCATGTGCCAGCGGGGGGAGGGGAACCCCCAAGGGGGTACCGCATGTTCTGCAATTGTTGGATGACGTCCCCCAGGTTCTGGCCTGTTTGGGACATGCGCGCCCGGCCTGTCGATGGAGGCACGTAGGCATTCCAGGCATGTATTCCTTTCCCGAACAATAGAGCGTCCGGGCCATCCCTGGGCCCTGAGATCCCTGCAGTGCGGACTCCTGGTTTCCGCCCCAAAATAATTAGCAGCGCAGCGCAGCTCGGGTCGCCGCCTCCGGGATCGCACCGCTCGCGCGGCAACGCAACCTCTTGTCTCTTTGTGATGAAAGTGAATAATTGAGACTCGGCAGCAAATCAGAGGGCTGCATGATGGGCCTTTTCGAAACCCCCCCGGCCACATGGCGTAGAAACCCGGGCCCGGTCCCGGCATCCTATCCAGCCTAGACTCGCTGAGCCTTTTTTACGCCAACCCGCGTGGGTTTCACCCGAGGACTTTTTTGTTAGCTATGGACAGGACAAATTGTCGGTCTGGCGCCGAATGAACGCGCTTCAGACGTGTGAGAGAGATGAGAGAGGAGGCCCTATCTCCTCCGCGCCCCCCCCCCACGTCCGACCCGGACATGTCTTGCTCTTGCGCTAGTCCCTGGTCCCCGCCTGCTTCTGCCTTCACCACCAAGGGGCTCCCGAAGCTTGGAGGAGTAGACGACCGGGGGGCCATGGGGCAACGAGACACTTCGCCGTTGCCAGCCTGTGAGCTCTTACTCGATTCGATTTGGCTCTCTTTTCGGTCGACCGGGTTCCCAGATGTGTATATAATCTTGCGGGCGCACCTCTCTCCCCCATCTTCTCGGCTTGTAACATCATCAGCTTCTTTCTCTGCCGGCGACGAACTTGGAACGCACCTTTTGGAGACACAACCTTGAAGCACCACTTATTTACATACCGTTCGATCATTCCGACCTCCAAAATGTCTAACCTTCCCACCGAGCCCGAGTTCCAGCAGGCCTACAACGGTATGCTGCTATTAACAACGACACCTGTGTATCATATTGACCAAGACTAACACGATTTGCAGAGCTGGTCAGCACCCTCGAGAACAGCACCCTGTTCACCCAGAACCCCGAGTACAGAACTGCCCTCGAAGTCGTCTCCATCCCCGAGCGCGTCATCCAGTTCCGCGTCGTTTGGGAGGATGATAAGGGCAAGCTCCAGGTCAACCGCGGCTACCGCGTCCAGTTCAACTCGGCCCTCGGTCCCTACAAGGGCGGCCTGAGATTCCACCCCACCGTCAACCTGTCGGTCCTCAAGTTCCTCGGATTCGAGCAGATCTTCAAGAATGCCCTGACTGGCCTCAATATGGGTGGTGGCAAGGGTGGTTCCGACTTCGACCCCAAGGGCAAGAGCGACAACGAGATCCGTCGCTTCTGTGTCTCGTTCATGCGCCAACTCAGCAAGCACATTGGCGCCGACACTGATGTTCCCGCTGGTGATATTGGTGTCTCTGGCCGCGAGATCGGCTGGCTGTTCGGCACCTACCGCCAGGAGCGCAACAAGTTCGAGGGTGTCCTTACTGGAAAGGGCCTTACCTGGGGTGGTAGCTTGATCCGTCCCGAGGCCACTGGATACGGTGTTGTCTACTACGTCGAGCAGATGCTGAAGTATGCCAACAAGGGCTCCTTCGCCGGCAAGCGTGTTTCCATCTCTGGTTCTGGCAACGTTGCCCAGTACGCTGCTCTCAAGTGCATTGAGCTCGGTGCCACCGTCGTCTCTCTGTCCGACTCTCAAGGCTGCCTTGTCGCCGAGGGTGATGCTGCCTTCACCCCTGAGCAGATTGAGAACATTGCCGGCCTCAAGGTCCAGCGCAAGTCTCTTACCGAGTTCGACCACAAGGGCTCTTTCATGTACATCAAGGGTGCCCGTCCCTGGACCCACGTTGGCAAGGTCGACATTGCTCTGCCTTCCGCAACCCAGAACGAGGTCTCCAAGGAGGAGGCGGAAGCCCTCATTGCCGCTGGCTGCATTGCCATCGCTGAGGGCTCCAACATGGGCTGCACTCAGGAGGCCATCGACGTCTTCGAGGCTCAGCGCAAGGAGAAGGGTGCCGAGGCTATCTGGTACGCCCCCGGCAAGGCTGCCAACTGCGGTGGTGTCGCCGTGTCCGGTCTCGAGATGGCCCAGAACAGCCAGCGCCTGGGCTGGACCCGCGAGGAGGTTGACCAGAAGCTCAAAGACATCATGACTGCTGCCTTCTTCAACGGCCTCAACACCGCCAAGGAGTACGTCAAGGGTGGTGAGACTGAGCTTCCCAGCTTGGTCGCTGGTAGCAACATTGCCGGTTTCGTCAAGGTTGCCCGTGCTATGCATGACCAGGGCGACTGGTGGAACTAAACGCTCTCGACCAGTAACTCGGAAGAGGGACACGAAAAGATGGTGTGAGTGGCGCAGCCACGTCCAAAGACGATGGGCAGACGCAGTGATGACCTTGAAATTCGGTGTAACGTCTATTTGTATTTCGGAGCTGGCGTTGGCGGCAGGGAAACCTGGGTTAAAACTATACCAATTACATTTCTTTTTTGACAAGCACAGGCATTGTCCTTTGAGTAACGAATGGTGGCCGGTGAAATGTTGGCAGAGTTCCGGGCGCAACGGCACATCCACCCCCATCTCTCCAAGTGCCGACTGAAGGATTTGAATAAGCTGATTCCTTCGAAAAGCGCCAGCTTGGAAGGACTGGCGCGAGCCTGAGTGGGTGTGAAGAGAAGGTGCTGACGAGAGAAGATACCGAGACCAGTGCTGACTATCTGAAGCCACCTTTGATTGCGGCAATGAGCCTGCCAGGCTGTGATTGATATCGCTGCTGTAGTCGATGTAGCCTGGAAAAGCTGTTCTACTTAGTCGATGGTGAATATCGTGTGAGACCGTGGTTCAGCGATGTCATTAATACTAGTCACGTAAGAAGTCTCTTAGCCAGACGCATATCGGCGTAATTGTGGGCTCCGCTATGAGAACCGATGCTTGTCAGCATGCCCAACGAGTGAGGCACAGTGTTCAACGAGACCAAGACACAGGTTCGGGCCGAACTGATCTCCTGCCTTATAGTTTGATAACTCGAGCGCCAGGACAACAACGTTGCTGGCAGCAAAGCAACCACCCGATCTGAGTGTGGCATTGCAACAGCTCGTGAATTGGCGTCGGTTGTGGCTCATGATCTAGATTTCGAGGCAAGTTCGACGGCTTATCCCAGGTTGGACATGATATAGAAGGACTCCGCCGACACCAGCTCGTTCGGGTGACACTGACATGGCGAGTGGTGGGCTACATGCGTCGGGCCCGCAGCGCCGAGCCGATGTTGGCCAGACAGAGGTCCAGAAGCGCCAGAAATTATCGTCGATTTCCATTGTGTCTCCCCGATATCTCCCAAACAGGGATAGTGAGACTGCTGGAAAGAGAAATTTTCGGGGATTTCGCCTGCCGTGAAACGATTCAACGATAACGCTGATTCGGCCGCAAGGAAGATTCAGCGCAGCACGACATGTCGACGATGTTTTATTTAACGTCATTTTATAAATACCGCGTGTTTCCAGTGGTGGGATTCTTGAACGAAGGCGTTCCTAACGGACGTAAGGACATGTTCCTGGAGACGGGGCGCGTCGTAACGTACCATCTCCAGGGCATCTCGCGTCCTGTGACTATGATGCGTAGGACAGCAGTAGAGATTGGGCGGCACAGAAAGGAGATGAGTCCCAAAATTCCGCTGTGCCAGACATGTGACGTTCTAGCTTTCGATTCTGTTGATCGACCTCGCGTCAATTTACCTCGCCGCGGCGCACGAATGGGTGAGTGACGAGGCCACCGACGTCGTTGATAGTCGTTACAGCGCATTGGTCAGACGCTGGCGGGTCGACCCCTGCAGCAGCGGGCGTCTGATGTAGTGAATCTGCATCCGCATGGGCAGCGAACTCAGCCCTACCCAGGAGTCAAAAGATTGACTAAAGGACAATCAAATGATATTGGACAATGGCGGTGCACTCGGCCCTGGCATGTGTCTCATCGCACGATTGCTGACCGTTGGAATTTTGTCGATCTGCCAATGGCGAGGCAGATGAGGCAAGAAGCAATACGGGGCTGGGATGACCGAGGCGAATGATGCAACTTGACCGGAAAGCTGGATGTAAGAAAAGAAAAAGAGGCACAGGTCAGCCTGACGGTTGCCTTGGGATGTCGGGGCACCCTGATTGGAAAGAGTGGTCGGTCATGGTGTAAGGTAGGCAGGTACATCTGAGGCTCCGATGGGTTATGAGTGGGGGCCGCCGAGTCGGGATGGCAGTAGCGGGGCAGTAGCGGATGGCGCAGCGACCACCCTCCCGCAGGGGGGGCCGGATCAAGACCCACCACGGATCCTTGCCGCAGGCCCGCGTTGCTGGTGCGAGCTTACGGGCAACCAAATTACGCAGTCAGCTAGGTGCAGGGGACAATTCGTGCCATTGTTTATGAATTAAGACACAGTCAGACGAGAAAAAAGACATTCATGGATGTGAGCAGCGGTTGTGGCATCAAGAGCCTCGGACTTTGTCACTTATTTGATGCAGAGTCCGCAATTCCGTTAGCGTTCATTTGACATTGGAGACCCGTTTACTACCCATTGCCATATCAACTCGGATTCGATCCCAATCCCATCGCTCATACCAACGGCGGGCACACGCCAAGCGCCAATCATGGTTTTAAATCCTCCAACCAACCGACACCGAAGAAAGGTAGGCGATCTTTTACGCTGACTATGTCGGCGAGTCCAGATGATATTGCATGCAAGCCTCGCCTATTCTTGTGCTTCGCCTCATTTGATGCCTCCTTGCGGCGCATACGGTTCTACATCATCCTCGCTTAGTATGACAGCCTGATGTATCCGTAGTTAGCTTCTGTGGTAGGAATTTAAAAAAGGACAACACCTCATCTTTATCAAGGCCAAGGCTGGATCGCATGAAAGTCCTTGCCTGACCATGCATTACATCCAGCCGAGGCCCTGGCTTTGTTGTGTCTAATTCACCTCGCACCAACAGATCGGGATAGTCGTAAGGTGATCCAGTCGCACAGACCAAACTCTGGTACGGATAGGTTTCTATTCAATGACAATCTCATAGCTCAATGGATGCACTGAGACCAGGCTAGTCAAGTCCACCACTCACTTGTCTCAGGTGCCATGTGGGGGGGGGGGGGAGCATGGTAGCCGATTTTGCTTCAATCGTGACTTGCACTGGTCCAGATCTATACCACCTGGTCTGTCGTATGTCAAAAGGTAACATCACAACCACGTCTTGATGCTACACGAGCATGCTTTGAGGCTCAATTCCTCTTGAATGGTTGCGGCTGTCTTGTTTGGATGGGTTTGAAGGTGTCTGTGACCGGTGCTTCGGTGTTGATTGTGGCAGCCTGGGGTCAGTCTAGGGTAAACTCCAACTTCTGGTAGCAATTCCCCGTTGCTGAATTCATCGTTTTAGGTATCCGTACTCCGTACTCCAGGATGCTTTAGGCAATCACTGATTGCTCGGGAAGGGTGGTCTGGAAAAGAGGTACTTTGCGCACGTACCATGTGGAAGTTTCTTTCGGCTGAGCTCTGGAGTGGCTGCCAGTTGAAGGTAAGCGGGGCAAGAGTCCAAACGGGCAACCATTCCGTCGGATGGAGAAATCTACGGAACGATACGTGCCCCTTCCCACTGGGAACGGCCCCCAGGCTAAAGCCGAAGGGGAGACAACTTTCGACTAATTTCATTGGCCCGTTTGCGCACAGGCAGAGAGTGACCCAAGAGACATGTCTTTACAGACGACTCAGGCTCCATCTTTCCGCCAGGGAGGTGTTTTTTTTGACTGCATATACGTATCTTTCCCTCACTTTCTCATCCGCCGAGGTACTGCTCGTGGCATTCAGCTCGCCCCATCCAACTCATCAACGGCACCAATGGTATCCGTACTGCCAATACAATGTACCTACATCAAGAGGCAGCTTTTTTCTTTTCTGGACATTACAAACTCGATCCGACCAATAGATTCATGCCGTCTCGGATCTCCTGCAATAGTTGCTGCACACTAGCAGTTGATTGTCACAGCCCGACTCTTCATCAACCCTCCTGCTCCGATGACTACTCATCCGACGCTACTCTTATTTTCGGCAACGCCTTCTGCACATCTGCAGCTCTGCATCCTGTTGCGCCGGCGCAACCGCCCACTCACACCTCGAGAAACATGGCGCTGAACCCTCAGTCTCACTCTCACTCTATCCACCGTCTCTTCTCCCCGGCTTCAGGACCTCAGCTTGCGCCGAGACTACGGTCCTCTGTGCTGCTTGCCCTCATTATGTGCCTCTTTGCCTACCCAGAGCCCGATAGCCCCGGGCCCGGCTTTCAGTTTCAAGCGCGGTTTCCAGCCAGCCTCATTAGGCCGGCTCGCGGATCCAACAAAGTTCAAGAATGAACGAATTCGGATTTGGGCTCTGGGCCCGAGACACAAGAAAGCATAGCTTACAGATCATGCTAACCCTGGCTTGCCTCGATTTGCCAATCTCGAATTCGGTGTGAAGTCACCGAAATCCACACGCTGCCAATCCATTCTCTACTGCCGTTCGTGTTGGTCTGGCTCCGGCTCGAGACCAACGGTCATCTCTTATTTTGCGCAGCATCCCCTGCGCACTTGCTTGCGATGACGGATCCGGCACTGTTCCTTGCCGACTTGACGAGCTCGTTCGTTCGTAGCGCAGCGCACCCAATGCACCTAGTATCCCCATGTGCCTGTCGGCAAGGATGTTCCCAGTACCCCGGTCATCCCAAGGTGGTGCTCCCTCCTGGTCTGACTGGGGTGGGTTCTCTGTTTAGGTATCTACATATGCTAGTGTGGGATTTCTTGCTAGGAATAGTTCGCAGCGGCGCATCTCCCTCTGCTTGGTCCGCCATGGACCCCCCAGCGAAGCATTCTCACATCTTCTCTGTGAAGCCCATTTCTCTCTTCCGCCTTCCGTTCTGCACTCATCATCCGCATTCGTCTTCTCAGCCTTGAAGCGCGTATATAATTCTCCCATTTCTTCTCCTATATAGAGCCTCGTGAATCCCTCTCATCCTCAGTCCATAACCACCCAACAACCACGTCAACCCGGTATCTTGACAGCAGTTTCCTCATCAGCAAGTTGCTCTGAGGATCATCGGATCTACCCATTCACTTTACTTTTGAGTGTTGTATATTCAACTACCAACAACGCTTTGTTTTCCTAGCGCTAGAAGCGCCACATATATGGCTCCAATGGCAACTACAGGTAGCCTTAAGAACGGCGCTGAGTCCGGTCCGAGCCATATCAATGTGACCACGGCCAATGGATACCACTTGGATAGCAATGGTACCACCAATGGTCAAAACGGCCACAACGGCTCCACCCCCAGATATAACGGCTTTTCGCCTGCCTCTATAGATTCACGCCCGCAAACATCGTCGTCTCGATCTTATCAAGAGGAACCTCCATCCAACGGTATCAGATATAGCAAATCTCACAGGATCCCGACATTCGGTATCCATCAAGAGGACAACGCCCCTAGATCCAGGAGCTATGCCAACATCCGCACATATGCCGACGACGCTCGCAGGCAATATCCTCGCATATCCAAGCCGGTTGAACTGATGCGCAGCAGCTATGACTGCGTTGTCATTGGTTCAGGGTACGGCGGTGCTGTTGCCGCGTCCCGCCTCGCCCGCTGTCAGGATGCTAACGGCAAGCGCCAGTCTGTCTGTGTACTGGAGCGGGGGCAGGAGAAATGGCCTGGTGAATATCCTACGGGTGTTCTCGATGCCTTTGACGAGGTTCACGTTTCCGGCGAGTTCGCCCCTGGTTGGCTCCCCAGTACAACTGTCGAAAAGGGTGACCCGACCGGCATGTACCACTTGATCTTCGGAAAGGGATTGAACGCCCTTGTCGGCAACGGTAATTTCTTCCTTTGCAAAAACTTCATTTGGAAACCTGTTGCTGACTGATGACAGGCCTGGGTGGCACGAGTCTGATGAACGCTAACGTCTTCCTGGAAGCAAATGAGGCCACATTGTCTATGCCAATATGGCCCAAGGCCATCAGAGAAAACCCGGGAAGTCTGAAGAAGTGTCAGTCATCCGCCCTATTACAGTGTATGAGCTTTAGCAAACATCGCTGACACGCATTTTCTCAGTCTACCAGAGAGCCAGGGATGTTCTTGAACCTACTGAATACCCAGACGACTGGCCCGAACTCCCCAAAGTTAACCTCTTCAAGAAGCAGGCGGCCGCTCTTGGCATGTCTAGCAAGTTCAAGATGGTCCCTCAAACAACCAGATTCCGCAATGGTCCCAATAGTACTGGTGTGGAAATGTCGCCGTCAGCCCTGACCGGCCAGGACTGTACTGGTGTCAATGATGGCTCCAAAACAACTACATTAGTGACTTACTTGGCCGATGCCTGGAACTGGGGCGCAGAAATGTTCTGCGAGAGCGAGGTCCGGTTCATCAAAAAGGCTGATCCGCGCATTGGTGGCTACCTCATTTTCTTCGCCTGGCATGGCCGTAACCGAGGTCACTTCAAGGCCAATCTCCACGGAGACTTGATGTGGGTGCATGCCAAGGAGTGCGTCTTCCTTGGTGCCGGTGCTATCGGTAGCACTGAGATCCTCCTCCGTAGCAAAGAGATGGGGTTGCCACTGAGTCCCCGCGTCGGCGAGAACATGAGCGGCAACGGCGACATGTTAGGCTTTGGGTATGTTTGGATCCTACTACTATGAGAATCATGCGACTGACCATCATCTCAGGTACAATATGGATGAAGAAGCGAACGCAATCGGAAAGCCCTTCCCGAACCCGTATAACCCCATCGGACCCACCATCAACTCTGTTATTGATGATCGAGAAGGGCACGAGAACCCGCTCGATGGATATGTCATCCAAGAGGGCGCAATTCCTCGTTCTTTAACGCCGTTCCTCCAGACACTTCTGGAGATGATGCCTGGCAGCATTGAAGCCACTGGAGAACCGTTCCAGGAAAAGGTTCGCTCTGCATTCGCTAGATACTCGAGCCATCTGTTCGGCGCGTATCGCCAAGGTGGATCTATGGATAATACTCAGGTCTACCTAGTCATGTCCCATGACAGTAGCCAAGCGATGCTCACCCTCAAGGACGACAAGCCAGTTCTGGAGTTTCTCGGGGTTGGCCGCAGCGATCATGTCCGCAAACTCAACGACCTGCTGGCCAAGGCCACACAGGCTATGGGCGGAACTTTTGTCAATAACCCTTTCCATGCCTTGATGGGAGGTCAGCAAGTCACCGTTCATCCTATCGGGTAAGTTTGATCTTGAATCATCCGTGAATTACGAGGTATTTTAACAATATTTTGCAGTGGAGCTTGCATGGCCCGCGATGATACTGGAGCTACCGGTGTTACCAACGATGTTGGCGAGGTATTCGCAGGAGATGATGACGAGACGCATCCTGGGTTCATCATCACCGATGCCTCCGTCATTCCTGGTGCCATTGGTGTCAACCCCTTCGCCACAATTACAGCCCTAGCTGAGCGTTCTGTCCACGCATATATCCGCAGGAAAGACCTCAAGATTCACCCCAACAAGAACGGTATATTGGACCTCTTTGGGGAGCCTCAGTTTGCGCCGAAAGAGCCCCACGACACTGCGGAGACGGAAAACGAGACTAAGAGAATTGACGAGGCAAGCTCACTCATTCGCCACGCCGACCAGTCCAAGGCCGGAGGATTTGGCTTCACCGAAGTTATGTCTGGTTTTGTCCACCGCGATGATGGGCTAGTGACCGACAAGCGGGCCACTTATGAGCTGGCCTACCGAGCAGCCAAGAGCCTTTGCGAAAGCGCCAGATTCTTCCTCAGTGTGCAGGCTTTCAACACGAAGTCCATGATCAAGGAGCCCGACCATTCAGCCATGCTGACCGGGACTTTCGTCTGCCCCTCTCTTCGCGGTTCTCCTTTCATGGTTCAGAGAGGTGACTTTAATCTCTTCATCCTGGACCAGAAGGCACCGGGGACTCGTAACATGACGTACGATTTTGACCTTCGGGGAATTCACGGCGAGAAGTATCACTTCCATGGATACAAAGTCGTTGATTCTTCCGTCGCACTGGCCCCCTGGCAGTTCTGGAAGGCAACGAGCACCCTCTATGTTACCATCACCGAGCCCAGTCGCGACTTGGAGGCCATTCATAACTGTGACGAGCCGTGGCGCCGCGGGAAGGTCGTCGCCAAGGGCATCATGCACATCCAGCTTGCCGACTTTGTCTCTCAGATCATGACCATGACTCCTACGGGAAGCAGTCTCATCAAAAAGGCCTACAGCGCGGCGAGCTTCCTCACCTACTTCACTCGCAAGTCGCTCTCCCTCTTCATGGCGCCCTTCACTCCCCTACAATATCCCAGTGTCACCTACAACGGCTACGTCAATGACACTCCTCCCAAGGCATCCTTCGTCATTGTGGCCCATGATGGTGTCAAGACGCGAATGCACATGTGGGAGCCAACCAACCCGAGCATTGAGACCAAGAACCTCTTCATGATTCCTGGTGCCGCGGTCGATCATCAGATCTACGCATTACCCACAATCAAGTATAACGCGGTGAACTACTTCACCCGCGCCGGCTACCGCGTTTTCATTGCTGTTCACCGCATCGGCCAACTCATGGTCGCTCAGAACAACTGGACGACCTACGATGCCCGCCTGGATTTGCAAGCCTGCCTGGAGTATATCCGCGACAAATACGCCGAGGGCAACTCCAAGGAGAACAAGGTCTACTGCATCGCCCATTGCATGGGCAGCGTTGCCTTCTCTACCGGTCTTTTGGACGGCACCATCCCCTCGAGTTGGGTCCATGGCATCACCGGCAGCCAGGTCTTCATGAACCCGATCTGGGCCCCCCTCAACATGGCCAAGGTCATGCTGGGCCCCATCCCCCTCGACAAGATGTACAAGATGGTCCTCGGAAACTGGTTCTCCTGCAGCACGGCCAAGGACGACAGCTTCCTCCAACGCGCTCTCAACGAGGCGCTGAGGCTGTACCCCGAAGAGCGCAAGGAGATCTGCAATAATGCCAGCTGTCACCGCTGCACCCTCGTCTTCGGCCGCTGCTGGAATCACAACAACCTCAACGAGGCGACGCACAGGCAGATTGACCGCTTCTTTGGCGGCGTCAACATGACGCAGCTGCAGCTCCTCATGAAGCAAGGGTACGAGGGCCACGTCATGACCAACGGCCCGCTCTTCCGCCCTCTCACGACGACGGAGAACATTCGCAGGCTCAAGGGCGTCCCTGTCATGCTCTTCGTGGGCAGGGATAACGCCGTGCTCACGCCTGAGGCGACGGAGCGAACGTATGAAATCCTATGCGATACTTTTGGCTCGCACGGTGGACATGGCCAGGGCGGGCTTCAATACCGTCGTCGCGTCGTCCCCGGGTACGGACATCTCGACTGCTGGATGGGCCGCAACGCGTGGAAGGATGTGTTCCCCTTCGTCAGAGAGGAGGTCGATCGCGTCGTTCGTGGCGAAGACTACCAGTTTGTCGATCCTGATGACAAGTTCTCCCGCATGGCGGAAAGCGGCGAGTTGCTCTACTAAGTGGGAAGACATAATTGTAGCATCACAATCTTTCTTGCGGTTATGTTTTCAGGGTTTGGGATTTCCTTAAAGAGTCGAAAAGTATGTCGATACCCTCCATTCCTTTTAGAATGTAGCAAGAGCGTGGGAATGCTATTCTGAGACTGGTCAATCTTTCAAGGTCGGATAGTAAATTGGATTTGGACGGGGAAAAGAAATTTCACACTCATTGAGGTGGATTGGAGTTTGGGTCGGATCTTGTCATGTTCGGGGAAGAAGCAGTGCTTGCTTGCATCCGCGTCACTCATTCCGCAAAAGGGCAAGTTGGATGAAAAATAATCAAACCTATCGGCATCAGGAAAAAAGCCACAGATACTGTACAGAAACGCCAGTGACCTTGCCGACTTCCCAATTCATACACACATCAAGTCCGTCCGTCTCAACCGCCCCTCGTCAAGTCCAACATGATACAGATAGGGGGGTTGCCCGCAAGATAAAAGACAAACGTACTTGTACAGCATGCCCAAAATCTTAAAACATCTCATGCAGGGGCTTGGCGTAGTTTGCTTCCAGCGCATCCCAGTCAACAACTCCGGCCTTTCTCTGGGCCATCTGCGGCGGCGTCCATGATTCATCATAGACTAGCCGGGTATCGTCGCGGTAGATGAAGCTCTGACGGTGCCACTCGTCCTCACTAGACGCCTCGATCCTGCCCAATGCCACGTCGAGCTGCTCCACGATGACGCCCGACCCATCGTCGTCCCATGCGATCCACGCTATCGTCTTGCCACCCTCAACGTCAACCTTGAGCGAGGAAGAGCTCCACTCGAACGTCCCATTGGTGAATCCCGGGGCGGTGATCTCAATGGTCTGGCCCCTCCGTCGCTTCTGCTGGTTCTTTGCCGTGGACGAGGTCGACGTTACGACACGTGTGAGCTTGACTTCGAAGGCGCCCTTGGTCGTCGCAAACCCTCCTCTCGCGAAGCTGAGCCACTTTGTCAGGTGCGGGCGAACGGTCCATTCTGCACCGGCAGGGGCGAGGAGCTGGATCCCCAGAATCTCCGAGGTGAGGGCGCTCGTGGGGCCCGATGACCAGCCGTGGCAGTGAGAGTTACGGGCTGCGGACCTATAGGCTGGGTACTGCAAGCCGCCGTCGACCATGAAACCCTCAGCCAGCGTACTGTTCGTGAAGCCCGGCCCGTCAAGGAGGTAGGACCACTCGAGAAGCATCAGCTCGACGGCCGCGTCGTGCTCGTCAGCCGCCGCATGGGCGAGGAGCTCAAAGGAGGAGACAAAGGGCGATATGACGTTGGGGAATTCAACCGCGGGCGCGCCGTACTTGCCCCAGCGGGATCGTAATTTCTCGGAGACGACGGCCCGCCGGGAGCGCGGTGTCGCACCGGAGATAAGAGCCCAGCTGTTGCCGTCTTGAGGGTCAGTGTGTTCAGGGCCGCGACAACCGCGTCTGCCAATGTTGTCCGAGTACAGACCCGTATCTTCACAAAAGAGTTGTTGGATGCCGGCGTTGAGAGAGCGGCGCACGCCCGACCATACCCCACGTGGACGTGCCGCGGGGCTGTCGTCGTGAAGCCACTCTGCTAGTTTCATGCTCTTTTCCAAGACGGCGCTGAGAATGGCGCTGGCTTCGAGGTTATGGCCCGTCATCCCTGGGCGCAGCCAGTCAGCGGCGCTGGTGACATGGAGGAGGCCAGTGTGGTCAACTTTGTCGATGCTGGCGTTGAGAGCCTTGACGTAGGCCGACCAGCGTGTCGCTAGCCAGTCCAAGTCGCCGGAGTACTTGACGTAGTTGTAAGCGCCCAGCAGAGTGTGTAGGTGGTATGTGTCGCTGAACTCGCCATGTAGGCCTAAAGGAGGACCGGCCCATGGTAACGATCCGTCTGAGTACTGATGGTCAAACAGTACATCGAGGGCATTACGTACAGCTACCATGTCGTAGGTGCTGACAGAAATACCGGGCACGGCAATGAACATATCGCCGGGCCAAACAACGCGATCACGCTTTGCACCATCAGTCGTGACGGCCGTGCCATTTGCGACTGTGAAGTTGGAGTACCAAGAACCTGTCGGCGACTCGTTGTGGTCCCAGTCGCGGTTGTAGTCAATGATGGCAGAGCCTTCTCGAGGGTCGATAGTCGATAATTGAAGGGTGTATGCGCCGGCGTACCAGATGCGATTGAGCATATCACTTGAGCTGTGGAAGTAGCCCGAATACGCGCGGCCGTTGGACTGCGAGGGAAAGGCGGTGCAGTTTACCCAGAGGCCCTTGAGTGTGACCCACGGCTTCTTGTATGGGTCTCTGTCGGCTTCTCCGAGTGGCACTTGTTTCTCGTCGTCTCCTAATACTGCCTGGCCCTGTGGCAGGGATAACTCAACGACACGATCATCTGTCAAGACAGGGTATTCCGGCATCGTCAACGTAAGGTACTTGAAGCCCCCTCGTATGAAGTCCTTGCCCACGCAGACTGTGCCAGTCTTATTACTGAATTCGAAGTGTAGCGGCAGGTCTCTATCTAGCTTCTCAGTTGTGGTATCCGGCTGCGGACCGGCATACAGTGAAGATTCGGAGTGCGCTAAGGAGATCTCGGGTTCGTTTCCGGAGGACGATACATCAAAGCATACACTATTAAGTAGCAATAGTTAGCCAGGTATAAGCGCTCTAGGGTGAAGACAGCCTGCACGGTACCGTCCAGCAATGTTCTCCTCAAATTCCAGCGTCAACATCCCGCCTGGTCCAATAGTGATGCCATGTTGAAACGTATGTCCTGCTTCGACGCCGACCTCCAAAGCCTCCAGCTCCGACGTCGTAACGTTCCCCTCCACTTCCCATATACGATGCGGAACGATACGGGTCTTGTCCGTTGGTGCTTTGATATATTTTCCCCAAGGTCCCTTGAAGACCGGCGTATCAGGAAGACTATTCGGATCGATGAACGGAGGCCGCAGTACCGCCAGGACTATGCGCGGCGCCAGCATCGAGAAAAGGGAGGCCCATTTCGAGGGCGGTGTCGTGGACCTCATTACCGCGTCTTAGCCGGCACAACAAACGTAAGATCGACAAAAGGGAAAATGATGGAGAAGTCTACTACTGGTATAGCTGACCAGTCGAAGCCATCCGGAACAGAAATGTCGGGGAATGTACCGGTCGTTGAGCAGGTTGAAGTCCGGAGGCATGTAGGGTTGGAGCAGCCGGGCCCTGTTGAGAGGGATTGTGCACAAGCTAAGTTTGTTGCGCAGAGTCCGTTGCAGATTTTGGGGCGAGGTCGTTGCACCTAGGTGCCGAGCAAGCTACCTACCCCGCGTCCCACCCCGGCCCCCGCAACCCCGGCCGCCGATCACCGCGAACTCTATCCGTATGCACCTATCCATTCCGGGCATACGCAGCCGACCCCATTGTTCATATCCCCTTGCATGTTTTATCTCCCATTGACAGCCATACCTCGCTTGGGAGGTAATCATGTCAAGTGCTAATATCCATGGGCAGCTAAGTCTTTGAGCCTGCCAAAGCAATATGTGTGATGTCAATGACTGCCGAATGGCTAAGGGACCTTAGGATAGTGAGCCACCCGCAAGTGGGGTTGCAGCAGAAATCTTTCAGTTTCAGACCAGACCGAACCCGAGACGTTTGTAATTCCCCGTATTCCAGACAACTACCTTGTCTCATCACGGCAAATGAAGAGTTCCCAAGATGGGGCAGTTACGATAGGACGTAGAGCCTGGGTAATGACTTACGCGGCCCATCAATGTACGCGTCCTTGCTTCGGCTAGGTCGTATATGTTGACTAGTATCCTACTGCTTTGCCCACTTGTGTCCGCGTCTGCTTGCCTGATTACTCGAAGAAACAAATGGAACATAATGACGTGTTTTGCGTGCTCTCTCTATTTTTGCCTCGATATTGCGCCAACGTAATCCACAAGTGCCACCCTTCTATCATGCGTCTAGTCCGTCCAGCTCTATCAGCTTTGCAACCAGCTTAATCACTTCGTTGTTTGTGAGATCCAGCCCGGGGTTCTCAATCTTCATTGCAATAACGTCATCGACCATGCCCCTGAGTCTCGATACCAAAACTCCCAACCGTGCCCAGCCTCGAAGGCGCACCCACTCATCAACCACTAGTCCTCTTCCCAGCGTATCTAGATTGATAGCGCCAGAGAACAATAGCAAAGTGTAGGCGTTGAAAGCTACTTGATATTAGCACGCCTATTTCCACCTTCATGAAATCAAACAGGAACTTACGTGTCAGGTCTCGAATGAAGGTTTTGCTGGTGGAAATCATGGTAAAATACGACATGAACGAAGCGTTGCCAGTGAACCCCTGACTACCAAAGAGCGTACTGCTGGGGTGCACAAACACTCTGCCTTGCTCCTGGGCGAAATACTTGATCAATCGTGCCTCCGGATCCAACTCCTTTGTGCCAGAGACCGTGCTCGTAAACTTCTTGTCAGGATACTGGATTCGCGCAATTTGCGGATTGAATGCTGAAGCCGTGATCGCACGGAGAAGGGTCATGCCGGATTTGCTCTGGCTCTGGGTGGCGGCGGACTTATTAGTCTCGACGATACCGATTTCTGCGAGGGCAGAATAGTATTGCATTCGCGTTGCCGATATATCATTCAGTGTGAGCCACGAGAGAAAATTGTCGTCGCAAAAGTTGCGTAGTTGCCTCTGTCCCATCCCGTCGCCTCGCATCTCGTCCCACTGCTTAAAGGCTTCGAGGTCGGTGAGCAAGTCGCCGTCCCCATTTGAAAACTTCATACGCGCGTCCTTTGCCTGATCGCGCTTATCCGGAGGCGACATGAACGGACTGCGAGTACTGAGAATGGCCGCAATGGTGACCGAGTCATCCAAACATCCGAAGATGGCACCGTACACCATTAGCTTTGCGCATCTTAAATCGGTGGGAATCATGGCAAGCTGTTGACCTAGTGCGGTCATTTCGTCTCCATCCAACGCACCCATTCTGCGCAAGAGCTTGATCGCGCCATCAACTGCTGTGCTATCGGGTGGCGTAGGCGACTGGGAGAGGAACCCGGCCACATTCCTCATACCCATAGCTCGTACGGACAAACACATCTGCTCTAGCGGCACTCTCCTAATTTCCGGGTCCGGCCGTTCGGCCATCTGCTGCTCAAGGTTCTTGGTGTACAACTTATAGCACTTGCCAGCTTGGACTCTGCCAGCACGACCACGCCGTTGCTTACACGCTGCTCGAGAAGCCCAGTTCTCCTCCAACTTCCTCATGTTGTTCACGGGATCGTATGTGGTTTCCTTCACCTTGCCGCTGTCGATAACGGCAACGATGTCGTCAATTGTGATGGAAGTCTCCGCCACGTTGGTGGCAACCACAATCTTTCTTTTGCCATGCGGCGGACTGGCAAAGACGCGTTTCTGCTCCTTGGTCTCCAGTGAAGCATGCAGAGGCAGAACATGTAGCGAAGAGAAAGACCTCAGAACGCCACACGCCCTGTTGATCTCCGCTACTCCTGGCAAGAAGATGAGAATTCCACCCGACTTGCCCGTATGAGAAAGATCCGCGTCAATCTCCCGGACGGTCTCTGCCAGAAGGTCATAGTTGATGCGGTGGCCCAGCTTTTGAATCACCTTGCCCATGGCGTCGCTCCGTCCGCCTTCACCATCGACCATGTCACCCCTGAAACCCGTCATGTTGATAATGTCGTCCAGGTAGAAATCATCGACAGGATATGTTCTCCCAGCAATTTCCACCATGCCCACATCCAGACCTTGGGAGGTGAAGTAGTAGTTGAAGGATGCGGCATCGAGTGTGGCACTCATGAGCACCAACTTTAGAAGGTTCTTTCTTGTCTTCATAACCTCTCTGACAATGGTGAGAAGGAAGTCCGTATCAAGACTACGCTCGTGTACTTCATCAATGACGATATGACTGACATCTGCAAGCGACGCTGCGACGTCTTCAATCTTCCCGCCGGAAGTCTGTAACCTCCTCAGTAGCACACCAGTCGTCACAAACGTGATCTTTGTGTTGTTGCTTCTGCGATTCTCGCCACGGATAGCGTAACCGATTTCGTCTCCAACTCTGCTGCATCGCTCCTCGGCCACACGATCGGCCAGACCAAGCGCCGAGATTCTCCTGGGCTGTGTCACAAGCATGTTGACACACTTACCCAGACCTCTGTTGTACAAGTCGTCCAGAATGAACTGCATTGATTGCGTTGACTTCCCAGAACCAGTCTCACCACTGATGATGGTGACATGATTGTGTTCGACGGTCTGGACGATCTTTTCGCGAACCTGCCACGCAGGTAACTTTTGACGCTTCGACATCATCTTCTCCCACGCCGGATCCTCTGTTCTTCTCAACCAGTCGTCTCGTGATCGTTCGTCGGGCGTCCAGGAGATCGGCTTAGGAGCTCTCTGGGATTTGCTCGAGGCTCTCTGCGACCGAGGTTCATTGGGTACCTCAGAAGCCGTTGATGCTACGGCTGAGATATCCAACAATTTCCCTGGCCGTTCAATGATATCGTTGATATTTTGCTGAATCCAGTCGATGGCAACAAAAATCTTCATAGGCTCCTCCCAATAGGAGTCGTCCAGATAAGCAATCGTCTGCTTGATTATCGACAGCTTGATCTGCGCCGGAAGTGGTGCCACGACGGCAAAGTTGAGCTGGGCAGGGTAATTCGGCGTCTTGCGAACCTTAACGGCCGCCTCTACCGGCTTCCCTGCATTCTTGACCTTTTCAAGCTTTACTTGAATGATGTCCGTCGATGTTTTCTTGAAGTGGTCGCCAAAAGAAGACTCCATCGCAGAAACTTCGTCGTCCCAGAGCTCATCCGCCGAGACACCTGGAGGAAGAATTTCTTCCGCGGTTGACCGCGGCTCGTCTCCTGACACTTGTCCCAAGAGGCGGAGCTGAAGGAGCTCGGCTGCCCGGCCTTCGCTGCCGCCAGCCTCCTCGAGGACGCGGGCGCACAGATCTAGGGCGTAGCCCGATTCCGAGAGACGCTTGATGACGGCCTCTTTCTTGAGATCCATTGATGCGACTGAGATACCTGCCGCATAGCTCTCCGGCAGTGCCCATCGTGGCAAGTCGTCCTCTGGAACGTGAATTAATAGCCACTCGAGCGTCTCTTCACGATCCTTACAAATCTCCGTGGCCTCTTCAACGTGACTTCGTCGGAAGCCTAGCTTGCTGAGTTCGTCGACGATCGCCTTCTTCTGAGCCGCTGGTATTTGGATCTTGTTTGGATTCCAAACGACGTACTTTTGAATCAGCGCCTCGACTTGGGTTCGAGAGCGCTTGCCCATCTCGATCTTCGGCGCAGTTACCCAGCCCTTCATAGCATTTGCACCCGCCAACCCCGATGCGCCGGGCATAGACTTTGCCTTCTCCTTGGCTGCCTCTGCCTCCTTGCGCTTCTTCTCCGCCGCAGCCTTGGTGTCCTTCCTCTCCATCAGAGTCTTGAAAGGGTCCGCGTCGTACATCCATGCTTTGCCATCCTTCACATCCTGCTTCTTGATTTCCTGGAAGTCTTTCCACATGGACTTGTAGTCGGGCGGCAGCACCATGTGCTTGTTTTGCATGCTGCAAACCCTAAAGAGCGCATACGTAGCGGCGGCATGCCGTGCCTCTAGGGCAGTCGGCCTGGTGAGCAGATGCTTGAAATCCGGCGCAATTTTGAAAGAGTCCAGGGTCATCAGTTCCTTAGTCTTCGGATCCTTCGCGCTGAGGGTGATGAAACAGGCATATCCCTCAGGGGTCTTGCGCATATCATAGACTGGCTTCTCCCACTGCTGCTTCTGGCAGTACTCATTGAAGAGGTTCTGCGGCAACTTTCCGGTCCATGACGACCCGCCGATGATCTGTTTGACGGTGGGCTTATTGGCAGCTGGACCGGCGGCCTGTTCCATGAGCGACAAACCGCCAGTTTTCTTGCCTTTGGAGCCATCTTTGGATGACGAGGCGGCTGCTTGCGACGCTGGGATTGGTGCAGCGGCCTTGTCCTTTCCCTTGCCTTTCTTGGGCGGAGCCATAGTTTGGTGGCTGTATCGAGATGTTGTCTAAGGGCTAGTCTGAGCCATGGAGAGACCTGTTGGCGGAGAAGACGAGAAAGCGGCCAGTTGGGTATGAGCCGGATCAAATGGACGTCGAATGAGCTCGGTGAGATGTCACTGAAAGTATCGGGAAATTTTATTTGCCCGTGGATCTCCCAGGTACCTAGGTTGGGTGCTTGTTGGAGCTCAGCTGCAGAAAGCCACTTGCCGTTAGCGGTTGCAGAGGCGGTTTGCAGTGGCCACTAAGCGACCTTGACGTCGTTGCTGTTGGCATTGGATGGAGGGGCACGGCTCCTCCAGTAGCTCCCCCGCTGTGGGTACACCTACAACAATGAACCAGAACTCCTTTGAAGAGTCTAGACAACTCTCCAATCCGTCTAATGCACACCTACTTTCGTTGTTGTAGAGTGCCCCCCCCGCTTCTTTTTTTTTTCTTCTTTTTTTTGCAACGAGGGCGTCAGTCACAGCTGTCGAGCCACAAACTGCTTGCTGCTATTGTAATAATTTACAGATAAGGAATGGCATATTGAAAACAGGCTCTGGGCGAAACGCACAGCCTCTCCCACGCTCAGCTTTCGACATTCCATCAGCAACATGGCGGGCGCAGAGTCGGACCCCGAAGACGCCATCACTCATGATGAGATTCAAGGGACCGCCGCTACACCAGAAAAGCCGCGGAATGCTTGTAAGGTATCCTTCAGAAATATCTCCAGAATGTCGCTTGCATTCTGACTTTCGCGCGCCCAAGTCGCAGAGCTCATGACGCGAAAGCGCAAGCCCGAGCCGATCTCAGAACCAACCAAAGCTTCTCGCAACAAACCCTCTTACAGAAGCCGCGATGGCCTTGGCGTGTATATCGAAAACCCGTCCTCCTTCCCGGCCTCGCGGGTGATCTATCATAATGACGAGTTCGTCGCCATTAATGACCTCTACCCAAAGGCCAGCGTCCACACGCTTTTGCTCCCTCGATCCCTCAAGCACAACCTCCTCCATCCATTCGACGCCTTCGAGGAACCCGAATTCCTAGCGGCTGTACAAAGAGAGGCCTTGAAGCTAAAGGACCTTGTGGCCAAGGAGCTACAGCGGCAGTTTGCAAAGGAAAGCAGGGCGGAGGCGGCGCGAGAAGCCGTGCTGGATGGACGCGCAGAGCCGACAGGCACCGAGCTTCCCAACGGCCGGGATTGGCACGCGGAAATCATTACTGGCGTACATGCGCATCCGAGCATGAACCACCTACACGTCCACGTGCTTTCACGAGACATGTATTCGGTGTGCTTGAAGCATCGCAAGCACTACAACTCCTTCAATACCCCCTTCCTGATCGACGTCGCCGACTTCCCGCTTGCGCCAGACGATCCCAGACGTCACCCCGGCCATGAGGGCTATCTCATGAAAAAAGATCTTGTTTGCTGGAGGTGCGGTGACAACTTCAAGAACCAATTTGTGAAGTTGAAGGAACACCTTTCGATCGAATTCGCCGAGTGGAAAAAGGAATGAAGGCGTTGAGTCCAGAAAAGTGAGAAACAGGGACAACGGTGGAATAAGTCAGGAAAAATAATGAGTGGAACAGTGCCACCTTGTCCAAAAGACGAAGGATTACGCCTTCACAATAGCAGCCAAAGGAGGTTGGAGACGGAATAGTCTCGTATTCAGCATAAAAGCATGGTATCTCAGTAACGGTCAGAGTCTCGCGTGCCGTACGGTCTGCAGGCGGGAGAGGACCAGGACCGTCATCAACACCTATTCCACTAAACAAATTGGAAGCGATCCCCCAACGCCATCTTGTGTTTTTCGCTGTCCGCCAGACGAAAATCTCAAGATCCCGTGCGACATGTAGCAAAAGCTCTCCCCCTTTCGTCCGCTGTATTACTGTGGATAAAAAATTTCGTGGTCAGCCGAATATTCCTCGTATCATTCTCGATGGCAGCCAGGGACGCACCTCTTCGGCATAGTCCGCGGCGTCGGAGGGCGACTTTGGCGCGGCTTCTCTCTTAGTTTCCTGCTCTTGACGTATTAGTGAGCTGACGTTCATACTCGTATGCGGGCTGAAGGGAGAAACTCAAGCTAACCTTCCTCTTCGGATCCTGAGGAGGAATCAGCGAGAGACTCCTCTTTAGTGGCCTTGGTTTTCTTGGCAGACTCAGACGCGTCGGACTTGCGAGGACGGCCACGGCGACCACCAGCGGCAGATTTTGGTGTGGCCTTATTGGGCGTGGAGGCCTTCTTGGGAGTAGTCGCGGTCGCGTCGTCGGCCTTCCTGGGTCTACCGCGTGTCTTGCCGGCGGTAGTGGGCTTAGGAGCAGCGGTCGCCTTCTTCACGCCTCCACTGCCTTTTGGGCGGCCGCGAGGGCGTCCTGTGGGAACATAGGGCGTCTTCTTCTGGCCGTCGGCCTTGGGGGGCCTGCCGCGGCCGCGCTTCTTGGGTTCCTCGACGGTTGGCGCCATTGCAGTTATGTGTGTGTCGAACGAAAGAGTAGTTGCGAAGAAAATTGTAGGAAAAAATTACGCAAGAAATCAAAGGTCGTGAAATTCCCTCTGGCTTGTGGACGATTCTTCTCCGCACTAATCGGAGACAACGGGGTCGCGAATATGGTGAGAGAAAGGCTGGGAGAGAGTGAGTGTGAAGGAGTGAAGAAGGTGAAAGCGAGCGGCCAACGTCTCAGTCCCAAATGTGTAATTAAGGTCCAATGTTCCTAGCGCGGAAGCGACCCTGCTCGCGTTTGCGCGTCACTCTCGCGCGCCTGGGGGAAGCTACGACCTCAGGTTCGCCCGGCACCAAGAAGTAAGTTAGGTAGGTACCCGCTTCTGCGGCACCTCCCAGAAGCACCTCCTACCTAGGTACTCGTACTAATTCCTGGAGATGCAACTGCTTTCATTCCTAGTCTGTCTGGAAATGTTTTGGTTGTATTTCATTCGTTTGTTACATTGATTGTGTGTGTAAGAAGAATCTTGAAATTTCCACTGGTCCAGGGGCCAAAACTATTCCAGTCCTAGCTATAGCCCAATCAAATAGAGCTCTGACCGCAGCAAAATATGATCAATCCTGTGAAAGCAGAGTAGAATGCGTCTCAGGTCGGCTCACTAGAGGCAGACAGCTTGCTTTTTCCTTGTTTAGATGATTGAGGCCCACACATCCATTGAAAGTCGGCAAGCTAGTACCTTAGACGACGCACCCCCCACACACAGCCTAGGTAGTAGATAGTGAAGATCTTGGCAGCCTACCTTATGCTGCCCTTGTCGTCGTATCAAAACAGGCACAGTCACGGCTGGAACGATTTCATATGCCGGGTGAAATCCAAGACCTTGTCGTTCACAGATATTGTAAAGCTCATCTTTAAGGCGATAACAAAGTTCCAGTATGTCCTACAGGAGTCGCCAACGTCGGCTTCATGCCTTGTATGCAGCTATTGTACAGTACTTTTCCCCCCTTCTCCAACATTAACTCAATGTGATCATACTACAAACTCTTTTTCAGCTTGATAGGTGCTTCAAGGCTGCCAATCTGTGATCGCAAGGGCGCTGTTTTATCAAGCGTGTCTACACCTTTACGCGGCCCGCTTTGTAGAGGTGCTATTGCTCTACTCAGAGCCCTTCTTGAGCTTGCCACTAGCACCGCTCTTGACGCGCTTGGCAACAGGCTTGTTGATGTGGTGGTCGGGGATCCAGCTCTCATCATAGCTCTTGCCAGTCGAGGAGGCAACGCCAGCAGTGTCAGCCTCAGCCAGAGGCACGGTGACACTGACAGTGCGGGCCTTCTTGGAAGACTTGGCCTTCTTGGCCTGGGGGAACAGCGCCTCGATCCAAGTCTTATAGACGAAGTAGAGAGTGCCAGCGAAGGCACCAGAGAGGAAGAGGTAGAGGAAAATGCTACAGAGAATGTCAGCGATTGTCGCCATGCCTCAATGGCTCCGCAGTGGTTTAGAACTCACATCTGGGGGTCGAAGATGCTGGTGGGAGGCTCGACGATGGCGGCGGTGGAGTTGTAAGCCTGGACCTGGAAGACGTCACCCTTGGAATTGCTCACAACAGCAATAAGCTGAAGGAGAACATCCTGAGGGTTGGCGTCGAGAGCAAAGGAGTAGGGAACAGCCTTCTTGTCGCCAGCCTCAATGGTCAGGTCGTAGCGCGCAGCGGTCAGGTTGCGGATGATGCTGTCACTGGGGAGGGAGTCCTCGGGAAGCTCCTGAGTGGAGGACAGGGTGCCGCCGACTATGGCGACCTGAATTGGCGCATCTTCATTGTTGGTGAATTCAATCAAGGCCTTGGTGGGGTGACCGTTGACGATCTTCACACCAAAGATATCGGCATCGGGGAAGGTGGTCTCGATGTCAGCCTTGAGGGCCGGGGGAACAGCGTCGGTGTCGACCTGTGGTTGGTTAGCAACAAATGTCAATGAGCCTGAGGTGCCGAGGACATTACGTACTGGGGCCTCCGCAGCAGCGAACACGCCGGCGATGGGCAGGGCCAAAACGGCCAAGAGCGAAGACTTCAGATGGACCATTGTAGCGGCGACGAGGGCGAGCAACTGGGTGCGACGTGACCAATTCAACAATCGCAGGCAAGGTTGACTAGAGTGGGGGAGGAAGGAAGCAGGAGGAGGAGGTGGTGGTAGAGAGGGAGAAGGGAAGTGGTATACAGGAGATGGGGATGGAGATAGATGCTAGGGGGGGCTGGGGCAAACCCAATCCAACTCAGATCGTCTTTGCGCTGAGGTGTCACGTTGGAGGCGCGGAAAATAAAAGTGTGCGTGGGTGATTCAGCAATGGATGGTAATGAGAGGCAGACCGAGAGGCGGCAACCTGATGGAAACCAGCAAGGTGGCCTCACAGCCATTGATCCACTGGAGGAGAAAAGGGACCTCGCGCCGACGCCGCGGCCTCGTCCATTGAGCTCTCGACCAATAAAGTGCCTGGCGCACTGCGGAGCTACCCCACGGTGCAAGTGCCACATGGAGAACCAGCCACCAGCTCTAAGCGAGTGGGGCAAGCTTTCATAGCTGCTACCCGCTGGGCAGCTTGACAAGCTACCCGGGCAGCTGGAGTGTTAATCGGGCGACATCCCAATGTGCAGCATGAACAAGTGCTACAGCCAACGTCAACAAGCAATGGACTCCATTGCAGCTAGTTCGTTCAAGCTTCAAGAATGTTGTCAAGATATTCATTGCCTTCTTACTGACCCAACTACCGTGACGCCGCCATTGTGGCCATCTCAGCTATTCCTCTAGCTGAACTGTAACAGTACATAGAAAATGCAAATCCCCTCCCTTTGCAAAAGAATTATAAGTCATACACAAGTTATTGCCTTGTCCCGAACCCTCTCCCAGGCAGTTTTGAAAGTTTGTGCCTGTTCATTTGTACCACACCTCCACGTATCGCACTTGCTTTTGGTTTCGGTTCTGGTATGTTGCTCCTGAAAGCCACGCCCATCTTCTATAAGGTTTGCCTTGCGCTCTAGAGGAACCTTCCTCCAACGCCAAAACAACCTGGCCGTGTAATAAAGACAAAACAAAATCGACGAGGGCCAACCGGAAAGAAGTAGAAGGCTGAGTAAGAAACCAGTCATGGTATCGTCAAGTCGTGCACTATCGTCAACAGACCGCGCAGGCGGTCCAAAACATTTTTTTAAAAAGAGTTGCCGGCGACGGATCAGTCGTTGCGTCTCAAGTCGGAGCTGTTGTTCAGCTGTACTCGCAATCGTGGTATTATGATGGTCGCCGCGGTTGCAACCAATGTCGCGTCAGGTATCGTCGCTAAGAGAAGAAAAAGGTCGTTGCATGAAGCCAAGTACCCCGCGGGCGCACAGGGAAGTCCCTCACGTGATGCGTCATCGGTGGTCGAGCACAATTGTCCCACTAGCTCTGGAGCTCGACCATCGCTTTGGCATGATGAGGTTGGCCGGCGTTGCTATCGACTTCAGCAAAGTCGTAGGCCGTTGCGCGACCTGTGGACTGGCGAACCGCTGGCAGGGTGAAACCCTTGGCAATCTCCGTCTCAACATATTCAGCAGCGCGCTTGTATCGCTTGTCGGAGTACTTCTCAAACACTGCAAGGTGATGCTTGCGCGGGGTGTAGCAGCATTCGAGTATCATGGTAACCAAATTCTTGAGCTGGCCCCAAGTGTATCCAGAATAGTGGACATGCGCAGGAGTCTGGGTTTAAATGTCAGTGATGTGGCAGAGCAATCACGTTGGAGCAAACATACCCAGTCGCCCTTCTTCAGTATCAAGCGAGACAAGCAGTGTGCGGCCGCAGCAAGGAAGCTAGGAGGGCTCGCGACGAAGCGCTCATCCATGATGGTCACCTCCAGGAAATACTTCGCCAATGTGCGCGTCTCGAGGTCATAGTCATCCGCCTTGCTAACGCGTCGCAGGAAGCTCATCGGACCAGGGAAGCCGAGCTCGAAGCTCAACATGCTGAGCATGAAACGCTCAGCCTTGAGGATTTCGTCAACCTTGTAGCCGTTGTCCACCATGAAGACGATCTCCTGTAGCGACGGGCAGTTGATCTCTTCGTATTTAGAGGCGACGAGCAATGCGGTAGCACCAACAAGTTGGAGCTTGCCAATTGACACAACCTTGTACGAGAGGAAGCGATCGATATAATTGACTGTCAAGAACAGCGTCTCCGGCAGCAAGCTGAATCGGTGGTGGACTTGAACGAGCCAGTCCATCAGGACGGAGCGCATGGACCATTGAATCTCGGCCTGGTTGTCCATGTAGTGAGGGTCGGGTAACATTCTCATCTGGAAGCACACGAATTAGAAAGTGCCTGTATCGAGGCGGGCGGGACATACAAACCTCGAGTTCCCTCATGTACTCAAAAATCTCATCCCCATACTCAGCAACCATGCAGACATCCCAAATCTCGTCGTCGACCTCCTCCTGGGTGCGGGTACTCTCGACGATGGCCCGGGCGGTCTCCAACTCTTGCTCGACCTTGTCGGTAATCTTAGGAGCGAGTATAGTCGTTACGCCGCCCGTGGTGAGGTCACCGCGGGAGCGGTAAGAGTGGGCAGTCGTGTAGCCCTGATCATCGTAGAGTTCTTCTTCGTCATCCTCATCCCAGTACTCTTCTGGCTCAGACAGGTTCGGGACACCCAGTGATTCGGAAAGAGGCTCAAGGGAGCCAAGCTTGTCAACGGCAGCGTCTGCTGAAGCGAAATCCTCGGGTAGATCGTTGTTCGTGACGTCTAGCGAGCGTCTGTGGTACGTGCCGTGGTAATGTTCATCGCCTATGTGCTCGACAGCGTCCTCGTAGGCAGCTTCCGTGACATCGTCCATCGGCTTCGAATTTGGCGCAGCAGGGGCAGGGTGTGCAGAGGCTGTGGACAGCTTGCTTTGGGTCCGTCGCAGAACATGCGCAGCAGGCTCATTCTTAAGCTGAGGCTGAGACTTGTGGTGACGAGGCTGCCTGGCAGATGTCGACTCTGTAATGGGGTCCTGGGCAACGAATTTGCTCTTGGAGGGACGTGCCTCATAAAGTTGAGCGGCGGAAGATCTCTTGGCAACCTGCTTGTTTTGGGTCCTGGGCTGCTTCCACTCCGCAGCGACGGGGCCGTTCTTGTTGCTGAGAGCAGTAGCCCGTTGGGCGGCCTTTGAAAAACCATCTTTGCCATTGACCGCGTTCTCCTTGTTGTAGACGAAGTCCACAGCCTTGCCCTTGCCCGGAATCTGGTCACTGGGAAGAGTGGCCAGGTTCTTCGCCGTGTTGCTGACGTCGCCGAATGCATTTCGCTTAGCAGCAACCTGCAGAGCGCCGTTGCGAGGCATAGCTTGCAGGTTACCGGTGGACTTGTGTCGCTGATGAAGAGAATCGTGTTTCGAAGGGATGGTGTTCTCGTTGCCAACTGCGTGGACTCTGAGGCGCTGAGGCTGTTCGAGGCAAGTCAGTCAATAGATCGAGAAAGTCGGCCTTTGTTGGTCCTTTTGGGTAGGTACTCGAGCGTAAACGTTGCGAGGGAGGGTCGTGACTTACTCTAGCGTCCATCGCGACTGCTGGTCTTGCGGATGACTAGCGCTGCTAATTGTTTGCTTGCGGCGGCAACTTTGTGGGGCAATGAAGAATTATGAAGCCGCGGTGGATGATGATGTGCTTATCGTGGGAGTGAGAATAATCGCGTGTCGGATAGCATGTAAACACCACAGTGGCTCCCTTGGCAGTGTTGTGAAGAGTCGTGGTCCCCAATTGCGAGTGATTAGTTCGGGCACGGTTGGTCGGAGTGAAGGGATGGACGAGGAACGGGAGATTGCGACGGGTAGGGATTTGAAAGAAGGGAAGGTCGATTTATCTTCTGCGGGTTGGTAGAAGATAAGAACCAGACCCAGGCTGCCTCGACAACGACCAAAGTGGAGGAAGGATGGGGACGGGATGGAGAGTTTGGAAACAACTCTAGATGGGAAGAAAGAAAGGTCCCAGCCGAAAAGCTGCACGATGGTGACTGCCACGGCGGGCGGCTTATGACCAAAAACGGCCTGGTTAGGTTGGGGCGACCAGAATGTGAAGTGGACTTTTTTGGGTTGTTTACTTCCGTGTTTGTCAATACAACTAAGAAATCCGAGGTACGCACAGCAGACGCGGTACCGACGCGCCACATCATTGGCTGATAATGTTGGAGTCTATCCGTTGGCCGGTTGATGAGCGGGGTCCGGCATCATCGCCGCGGGGCCAGCTGCGCTCACTTCCTGTGCTTCCTTCCGGTGTCCCTGTCTCTGGTTCCATGTTTTGGCCAGCCCACGTCTCTGCGCAACGATGCGCATGAGCAAATCCGGGGAACTTTGCTTGAGCAATGCATTGCGATAGCAAGGCACGAGTTTTCTGTCATCGTTTCACAGAGACCCAGATACAGTAATACTCCGCTCTAGACAACCATCCTTGTTGTTATTCAAATTCTGTGTTGTTGGCACCAGATACCTTACTTTCCTCTCAGGCCAAAGTTCTACGACAATACACTGCCCGTCACCCCATTTCAATAAAGATCCCCTTTTCCTCGCTCGATAATCTCTTTATCAACGGCTTCTCACAAATCTTCTTTGTCCATTGTGCTACTGAAACCCGGGACGTTTTCCATTAACTTGGCTCCCGCTTAAGCACACAAAGGCAGCCGACCCACGTTGATCTCTAGAACCTTGGGCGACTCGTGGAACGCACACCATAGCGGCCCAGAACAAAAGGAGGTACGAAACGTATCGCCTCGGGGCTCGAAGTCGTTGATCCCCTTTCCCGATTATCAGCTCTGTTAAACAGCTTTACCCGAAGAAGCCACTTCCGGTACACAAACTCATCGTACCCCGAGCGGTGATGCTAGTCCTCGCCACGGCACCGATTGTGGTAGGCATAGTCTTTCGACTTCTAGTGCGCTCGTGGTCTTTGTCCTGCCGGAGTTTCTGATTATTAGGCTTCTCCTTCTCTCCTGATTTTACGACTTATCTTGATCCCTTGTAGTCACTTACTTTGTCGCTATCTCAGTGTCCCGCAGCCGCGTTGGCTGCTTCTTTCGCATCACAACATCCACTCCTTCGTCGTCATGTTTCAATCATTTTTTTCAACGCAATAACAGGTCCTGGGTTTAGCTTGTCGAGATTCCTTGCGAGTACGAAACGAGATTTCGTGGCTACCGCGACCAAACCTCAGATATACACTTCCAGTGCACACCTTAGCTCGCATCATTGACCAACAACCTAATGTAGCCTCTTGGTGTACTCAATCTAGTGCCCAAACAGAGTGTTTTCTACGAGAGAAAGTGGCCTGTTCGACAGTGCTTGAGGTACTTGGTATGAAAGTTGGTTGTTTAACGATAAGTTTGAATTGGCAATCCATCCTAGCTTCCCTTGTCACATAGGTAAGGGTCGCATGTTCTTCTATATCAGCGATTGGAACTGATAAGGGCTCAAGCCGGGAGCTGTACTCTCTCTACTCAGGCATACGCCTTGATCTCTCACACGGGACGTCCTGAATTGCCGCCTCTATTGCGTATCGCATCGGACCTCATGGTCTCGACGCAATGCTTACTGTGCCGTTTGCGTTAACCTGCCCCAGTGATATTCTTGATACTGAAGTACACACTTCTACGCCTGACCAGTTGGGGGGGCCATTCGTAATGGTGGTCTCTGACCGTGGTTTCTTCATCATTTGAGGAAACTATCTAGAATTATCCGACAGTCCATGACAGTAGTATCATCTCGTTCCACTGGGCCTCGCTATGATGAGACAAAAGGCTCGAGGACCAGCAGCCGAGGGCATGGAGATTGCGTCCGCAGAAGCGAAACATGTAGTAAGAACAGCCAATCAAAGTCAAGATGTACGTGAAGTGAATCGAGTGTTTCGCTCTGAGAAATCTATGAGTTCTGCTTACTTGATCATTTATTCAAGTCAGTAGGCACTGGGTTTTCAAGGTGACCTCACCTAGCTGGCAGCATCAGCAAGCCTGGAAAAGAAAAGGGTCACTAGACTCGGAGGATATCTTAGCCCGTGGAATTCAAATAGATCAACATCCTAGGCATGGCTGCTGGTGCAATTGACAGTAACGTCCAATCGAGGGCTGATAGGCAGAGTCCGTTATCAAGACCGAATACTCTCTAAATCATTCACGTGATCATGAATGAGAAGCATCCATTTTGCGGACGAAGACTGAGGTACCTTACCCAGCATGAAATGATTACAGGTTGGGCCAGAAAATACCGGATAACCTGTAACAGGAATGTGCCAGCGAACTCGTCACCTGATGTCGGCATCATCCCAAGACTGACACGCCTTCATTATTTCCCTGGCCTATTTCTACTGTTATTAATGACAGGGACGGGGGATTGACATCAACGCTGGCATCGAGGGCGCGAATGGGTTGGATTGGAGATTGCGACTGGTGATCAGGGCACGTTCGTCTTGTGCCCACCAGCCCGGCTTTGCGACGAATTGGCAAGCATGTCACTAGAGGAAACTAGCAATATCCGTGTCCCTCAAGTATATTCACTCCCATCTCAACATTCGAACACAATTGATCAAATACACTCGATCTGGAGACACCCGTGGTAGACAAGTTCCAAAGGCACCCATCGGTATGAAACGGAAATCCGGAAGCCGACCGCGAGACGGCAGGCGTTGCGGGAGATCCTCGGCACAACACACCCCTGTCGTCATTCTTTCGCAATCGAGATGGCAGCGCTAGTCCCCAAAGGGAAGATGATTTTGATCTTTCTCCTCCCGTCGCGTCTTCCGGTAGACGGCCGAATAGATACATCACCCAATATTAACAGCATCAAATCGCAAAGACTCACGAAAACTCATCCAAAGATAAAAAAGATGCCACTGATGTACTCCATATGGTCAAATAATCCGACATGGCCGGAAACCTGAAGATCCTACCCCGCATGCAGCAGTCGTCCAGCGCGCCCCTCGTTTGACACCAACTCATCACGAAGTCACGTGGTTCACTCGTCGTCCCACGTTCCGCTACGCAGCGGAACTCGCCTCCAAAGACGCCGCATCGTCAGCGTTGCGACTCATCAACGAAAACCTTCTCGTGAGGTACCCCGGCGCCTTTGTACCACGAATTTGCGCCGGGCCCCTCTCACAATGTAAGTTGCTCAACTTGGCGCAATTGGCGACGAATGCGACGGAATTGGACATACGCGCCTGGCCCAACAACTTGCGACCGGCATGGGCAGATCCATCCTGCAGAGCAACCGTTCCTGGCCAGTCGCATTGGCGCAACGCGATGCGCCTGAAGCATATGCTTTGTTTGTTTTGATCACGAACAGAATTGCGACTCGTCGGACAGTCGGGCCATACCTCTTGTCAGCCTCTCCAGCTGCATGATGGAGAACGAGGGTGCTCTCAGGGACCGGCTGGGATGTGTGCAGACAATTAATATTTCTGCATGATGAGCACCAAGTTCTCTCTTTCTGTCACCCCTCATCGATGACCCGCCACGCAAGCTGCGGTAGACGGGACGACCTCCTTTCCAGGCACAAGGTCAAAGGCTCGAGGGCTGGCGACTGGAAGTGGACGGAGGGCGCCGCAATTAGATCTGACTGGATTCGGCGCATTTCTCTTTCGCACGCGCACTCTTCTCACATTCGGCTCGTCAGTCGCACAGTACCACCCTCCTTCAACTTGCGACGAACTGTCTTGGAATGGGCCGCACAGCTCATCTTGACGGATGGATATCATGGCCATTCCATCGCGACTCGCCGCCATTGATTGTCGAGCATCGGCGGATATTGCGTAACATTTTGAGAGGGAACAGCTAGCTCAATACGAAAGCTCCCAGGGCTTAGCACATATGCGACGGCTCGGAACAGGGCCCCTGCAACCTGTCGCAGACTTCAAGCACAAAAACTGGATACCCGCCGGCAGTGCAAAGCCAGAATGAGCGCACGGTACGCTAGCTGTCATGGAAGACCCTATGCCGTCGCATTGCCTATTCCCACTCCCTTTCCAACTGTCGCGCTTAGCAAGCAGCATCGACCACCAGCTGCGCAACAGCGACGGGAGAGGGATGGGTTAAGATAGAAAAAGGGAGAGGAAAAGAGTATGTATGTGCGTTTCTCTAACTGATTCGAAAGCGCGCGCGTGAGCGGGATCGTATTCAGATAGGCACACAGGCACACAGGCGCACACACACATTCGCAATCCATCTGGACTAGCTCAGTACATCCGATGCTCCACGAGCCCTCGTGGCCTCAGAGACTGCCATGGAAGAACGTTGAAGGAGGGGCAGAAGCGGCGTGGCGAAAGCTACCCAGCCATGCGAAAAGAATAGTAAGTAGGTCGAGTGTGACGCACCAGGGTCGCAGAATTTGACTGATGCTGCCTCCGCTCTATCGTTCTCTCCAGTCTCCGCCAAATGCATTGAAGCCACCAAGCGCGGGAAAGCGCCGATCCTCCCGGTAGAATCCAGCAACACACATAGCTCCGTTCTTAGCTCGGTCGTACCCGTTTGTATCCCAAACAAGCAACCGGCAGCAGAGCCCGCGATTGAAAAGATGGACTCGAGCAACCAATCGAAGAGGAGTCGCAGATATCGCTAGGTTGGGCTGGTTCTGTGTTGTTTATGAGTGTTGCGCTGGTGGCGGTTTGTGGATGAACATGGCATGGCATGGCATGGCACAACATCACATAGCATCACAACTGGATGGGGTCCACGAGTTAATCGGGTTGAATGGGCGCAACGACTGGGCCGACACGCAGACCGCGACTGCTCCTGAGAAGTACGTCGACTCGCTGCCTCTCTCTCTTCCTCACCCTCACCTCCCCGATCTCCATCGAGGAAAAAAAAAAGGGTCCAGCAAAAGGCATCGACTGTTCCATTCCCAAAAGCCGTCCAGTCCAAACCTCGACGTGGCAGTGGAGCCCCAACCTGCGAGGTAACGCAAAACAAAGGGCAGCAGCTGCGTTCGGGAAGGATAGCTCATCCCTGCGAGGAGATCTGGAGCCTGGGCGCAAAACTCTCGCCAGCTATCGCACACCGTTCTTTTGAGTGCGGCCGGCTTCTGAACTCCCCGATTGGCGAAAAGGGACTTTGTTGGGCCTGCATTACCCAGTGCCAGTTCATCAATACTTCTCCGCACTGCGCTCACTGGCAGGCCGCAGAGGAAGAGAGCTACTCGACAGGCAGGCGAAAGAAGATACCTATGTCGAGCGATCCACACACGCCGTCGTCCCTGATGCCATCCCATTCCATCCTGTCGCAAAGCGCGAGTGAGAGAGGGAGGGGGAGGAGCTGACACTGCTGTCGGTGTCACCTTTCCATCTACCTGAGGTGGAGATTCCGCACAGCCAAGCGTCGAGCATTTGGAGCAAACGCAGCAGGCCAGCGGAGGGGGAACTCGGGACGACGGCCAAGACCTTGCCCATCTCCTCGGCCTAGTTTTCTTGTTGTCTATTTGTACCTCCATGGTGATTCGGCAGCGACCTGACACTTGAAACCCCCGTCCAGCGCATACAACCGTAACATGACGGCCTGAACCAATCTTGCTTCACGCTACAAACCAACCCCCAGCCACCCCATCTACCAAGCTTGTTCGTCGCTTGCGGATCGACCATCTCATCGTGTTCCTCGCTGCTTAGGTACCTTAGGTAGGTCGGCGCGGGTGGGAAATCCTCGTGCGCATATCACTTCCGTGCAAAGGCGCACTGGAGTCATGCTGTGCAGAGCAAAAGGTCTGGACAGCAATCGGCCTCGTTACCGTGTACTATCGGATGTCTGCCCCCGTCGTTGAATTGGCAAAACCTTCGGCCGTCTATCTGTGACTACCTACGGAAATAGGTTGTTGCTTTCTCGACCCATGCTGGACGGGGACCCATCCGAACAACACCATGAAACGAGCTGGACGGGGGGTTGATGAACCAAACAGTGATGGAGTCTCCTCCCCACCAATATCAAAAGATGCCCGAGTGAACCCTCTGTGGTTCAGTGAGCTGTTGACAGTTGAAACCAGTCCAGACCGAGCAGACCGGCGCTGGTGTTTACCATGCTGGTAGCCGCCTTAGCCAACATTCCGCCTTGCCTTATGCATGAGCCAGCCGCGCTCCGACCATCTTCTCTGGTCGCTATCTTCCTTTCGTCCCTCTTGGTCCCCTGCTGTGCGAGACTCGTGGCGCCTCGAGTTGGTCCGAACGACAATGCCATTGGCTTATTGTAAAGGTGGCTCGCAACCCGTTTCCTTGCTGTGGTCCTACAGTCTTGCTACTGTACAATCTTCCCTGGACAACCCATATACCGCTGACTAACCAAGTCCTGACAGCAATCGCAGAAAGAGACCTACCCTCATCATTGCCAAAAGATAGCGGGCGATCGCGAGAAGCTTATAAGAGCAAGCTCATGAAGTATGGACGGCTCTGCGGCATACGAGGTGTTGGGGTTGAGTAATCGCATTTCATTTGATCTAATAAGACTACATTCTCCGCCTAACAAGCCGCCGCTGCTGGTCAGTCGGGGGTATCATGGCGCCAGTCAGCAACCCGCCTAACACGTTCGTGGTGTTTGACCGTAGAGCAGGTACCGTGCTTTGGGCTCCTCCTGTCTTTGGAACTCGAAGACATTGGGTAGGTTTATCACCTCAGCTAAGATCCTAGGAGAAATGACCTCAATGGTTGAGGACGGATTGGCGCCAAAACACTGGCACACACCATACCGGACTTGCAGTTTTGGCGCCTTTTTGTTGGAGCATGTCATCACGTGGTGGTGTGCCATCCAGGTAGGTCAGCGAGACTAAGATCAACAGAGGGACGGGGTTCATGGGTCCCCATTTAAGTTGGAATGGCGAGTTGAAGTCAGATTCCGCGATAATGGGCCATTGCGGTTCTCAATTGTCTAAAGGAGTGACCAAGCGCATGTCGCAGAGCGCAATCCATGGTAGTAAAGGTGCGGGAGCTGATAACTGCACAAGACCAAACCACGGGCAGTTCTTCTTCGCCAAGATCGGCCATGCGATTGCGAGTCCATCTGATGCGATACCCTGGCCTGGGCCGGTTTTGGTTGCGGGTAGGGTGGGATGGCGCCTTTTGCGAAGCGCCGAAATGCCATTGAACCGACGAACTTGGTATGAGGGGGGAGATACAGTGAGGGAAATACGTATCTGCAGGCACTGCAACTTCCTTCACCTTTAGATGGGCAGGCCTGCGGAAGACGAGTCGTGATCGGGTCTGATGTCGCACATCCCACATTGTTGCTTAATGGGTTGAAGAAGCAGGACTGACAATGGCGGGCGCATTGTGCGTCGGTATCTACCTACCTGCCAAAAACACGGCCATCCTCACTGACGAATATGCGCACATCTGAGAGGATATATTACAGATTTGCGCGCACAAAGGTCCAGCAGCAACTCGATGGGAGGCTGGTCGCAAGTAGCATATGAGAATGGGATTAAAAAGGTCCGCGAGTGTGCCAGGATTGATGAGGTTTCGAAGGCTCAGACTCCAAGACCGGACAGGGATGGCTGGGCGAATTGGAAGAGTAAAGTTGGGTGAGGTGAAGGACCAGGTGCTGGGTGGATGGCACCGTATGAAATAAAGCTGAGGTTCGAAAGAGAAGGAAAGGTTGTTCGGTCCTGTTTGCTCGCGGAAAACGGATCCGATTTGAGCGGGTTGGACTGCCCGGTCAGTTTCTCTGGCATTTTAAGAGAGATAGAAAGTATGTGCATGTGTGTGTGTGTGTGAGTGTGTGCATACACACCTTATCTGAACAAGTTCGGGTCGACTTGGGTTGAGCCGACACGAGGCGTGAAAGTCAAGTCGCCATTGGTGAATGAGTGAGAGCATGTCCATGTAATGAGGTGTGGTGAGGTGAGGTCAGATTCAGTACGAGGCACACATACATAACGTATGTTCCTTACACAACGAGACGGCTTCTTCGTCATCGGTACGGGGTGGGCGCATGCTGGTATATGTATGTGAGTGTATCTATGTGGGAGTTTTGTGAGTGAAATACGGAGCAATATGTCATGTTCCCTGTCCGCCGTCCAGTACCCAACATCCAGGTGCTGGAGGAGGTGTGTTTGTTCATATTTATATGTATATCTCACCGTCTGACCGTTATGTAAACTGCACTTGCTCCCGCACATAAAAAGTATCGGTAAATTGAAGTGAGTCGAAATGAATCGGGGGACGCACAAAACGAAATGGAGCACGTCAGTCCCTTGAGTCCGTCCCCCTGTCCGAGGAACAGGATTCGAGTGTGCCCTGCCAGAGATTGAGGCTTCTAGAAGGACGGCGGACGGAGGAACTGGGCGAGGGAGGTAATTACGGCTAGGCGAAGAGGCCATCATATCCGCAAATAGGCATTTGACGAGATTTGATGGATCAGACCGGCCGGCCCAGCAGATCTTGACTTTGACCGCCTTACCACACGCATGCATTCACAGGCACCCTCTGCCTCTCTTTCTCTCAGGTAAGAAAGAGAGAGAGAGAGAGAGAGAGAGCCAGATGGCAAAAATGCAACCAAGCCCCCGGTCTGCGGCCTGCCAGGCCCTTGTCCGGACCCGCTTCCGCTCGCGAAAGAGAGCCTACGGATACAGTGTCGCTTCTTCCTATGCCGGTGGTCGTTGTGCGCGCAGCGACGGCGCAAGCATGAGTGACTTGGGCCCCGGTGCATCGCCGTCGTTCCTGGCCGCGAGGCATCGCCTGGAAACCCGACAGCTGACTCCAAGAGGTTCGCGGGTATGATATTGATAATACCGAGCTTCGAAAACAGAGGCCCAAGGGTCTTGTTGAGACGTAGAGCAAATGCGCCTGCGACATGGAGGTACCCTTTTCACTTCGCACGCTCAGATCGGGGATGTGAGAGGTCGGGTGTGAGGTGACCCAAGGGAACCAGACGGGATGGGCGAGTCCAAAGGCAGGTGCCACCCACTCTACCCAAGGTGCGGTGAGGTCCACGGGTGTGGCAAGGGCCTGCTCTGGGGCGAGCTAGCCTCCTGCTGATGTAGGAACCTGGCGATTGTGCGAAAAGGGGGGGAGGGATGCGTTGGGAGGGACGGTCCAGTGCTGTAGGGGGCTAGTCATGAGCCACAGCGGTACTTGTCCCCTGTGAGCTCAGCCGTTTCCAGGTGAGATATCCCTTAGTCACTGCACTAGGTGCCCTGAACTACCTTATGATCTGCCCCAGAGATAGCAGATGGCACAGTTGATCTCGCACTGTTGGTCCCTCAGGCAAATGGCTGCCGGCATTTGCGGGGGTTCCTGGTGCCCCAACAGAGGGCTACACCTTAAACCACAGGGCCTTAACGTCACTGCACATGCGCTGGACTATGTGTGTGTGAGCGCACTTCAGCCAGAAGCGACTGCCTTTCCGGGGCCTAGGCGAGTGACCACACACCCCCTCCAGCCAGGGCAGCCAGAGACAAACCAGACTCGAGACCTGACCAGACCTGGAAATTGGGAACTGGAAACCGGACTGGACTGAACAGGACAGGACTTGACTGACGGACCGCAGACACAAAATCGTAACCTCTCGACCGGGCTCCTCTTTTTCCCTCTCATGCACATTGCACACAAACCTGCGAATTGCCCGGCAGAAACCATCATCCAACACCACTGCCATTCTTCCAGAGTGAGTCTGAACAGATCCTTTGGTCTTTGCGATCGAGGTTTCCTAAACCTTTGCACCATTCCGCTCCAGATCCCCAAGGTCCCCGACTCTCCTGTGCTTCCGCCGGCTCCAGGTTGAGGTTTGATGTCTGGGCTGGCGTCTGGCTCGCTCACTCTGGCTGTGCTTTGCTACTACTACTACGTCTTGCCGTCCGCTCCCCGACCCAGTCCTAGCTCAACCGCTCCTCTTTCTCCCCTACTACTCCTCCTCCTCTTGCTTCGACCTACCTTACTTCTACTCCTCCTCTCTTCTCTCCCCCAATACACTCCATCACACCGCCAAACTCCTCCATTCGGTCCTCAATTTCCATCCCATGGCTAATCTCTTGCAGTCCATGCCCTAGACTCCAAACACCCGTCCTTCCCTCAACCCTCGTCCTCTCCGACCGTTCGCTCCGGCAGCGTCCTTGGTCAGATCGCCCCCGTCTGGCGCTGACCGCACGACGACCCAGGGCGCTCGATACTACGCCCATGTTTGATCATTCGGTGGATTGATATTTCACTCCGTTACCCATCGGCCTCAAGTTTCGGCTTGCTAGTCGTTGATTACTTCGTCCCGTCCATCCCCTGCCGACTCAGGTCAGGATCCCAACCTTCCCGTGCCAACTCTACGGCCACCGCCAATCGCACACCAACCCATCTCCATCAAACTTCCCTCGTCCGACAATCTCCGATTCAAACCCATCGAGTCGATACCATACACCACAATGACGAGCATGTCGCCCACAAGCGTCGTCAACAGCGGTTCCGCGGCCACCTCAAACCAGGGTAGCGTCTCGCCCCGGCAGACGGTGTTGCCCAAGAATGTCGCATTTGAACTCCTGTTCACAGAGTCACCGCAATACAGAGCGCGACTCCCCATGCGAGTCCAGATATATCCTCATGATACTACCGACTCTATTGTCACTACAGTCAAGAATTTTTACGGTCTGTACTCTGGCCCGACCGGCTCAAAGGGCGTCAGTTTCGAGGACGAAAATGGCATAACCCTCATCGCCCGATATGAGAACTTCCGCAACAACATGGTTGTCTACGTCAGAGTCATTGAGGAATCCCCCTCTGCCTCTAGCCCCTTTGTGGCGCCCACATATCACAACCCTCCCCTGAGCGCCCAGCAATACTTCGAGGGCAACGGTTACCCACTGCAGCCTCCACCACGCTTCGGCCAAGAAATCTCCAGGCCTTCATCGAGTACGTCTCGGAGGCGCAGCCCTTCCCCCAACGCCGGACGCGGCCGGCGCTCCGGATCTGCCCACACAAACCCCAAGAAGGGCCGATCCCGCTCTTCCAAGAACCTTGACACTGCAGCCTCCAATGGCCACACCGACATCTACAGTGATAGCGTCAACGGATATAGCAGCGGCGACGGCGCTCCCGAATCTAGTTCCAGCAGAATGAAAGAGCAGATCGGCAACACTGAAATCAGCCTTGAAAACATCGTAGAGGGAGGTCGTCGCAAGCGGGCCAAATTTGAAAGCTCGGTAAGTCTGCCTGGCCGCACAGGTCTTGGATAATGTTCTTTTCCTGTCAATTCTTGTTAGTCTGAGCCTCCGTACTCATCCTGTTCCATCCAGGAACTTCCCTTATTTGCGCCTCCTCAAATGCCAGCGGCTACGTCGAACCCGTCCGTGTCTCCTGCCCGCCGCGCCGAGCCTCAGCGAGCTTCTCTGCCCTTTGTGCATCCGGGCCAGAATCCCTTCACGAACCCGATACCGCTGCAGTCCCCGCAAAGCCACAATAATGGATATGCGCAAGGTGGATACTATGCGACGCCGTCGTCTGAACGCCACAGTCGCGGTAGCATCGGATACGCTGGACAATCCGGCAATTTCAGTGGCATGAGCGGCATTCTACCGACCCCAGACCCGACCGTTGGCAGCTGCATGTCAGAAGAGGACAAGGATGTTGCTATCCAGCTTATGCGCCTGGGTGAAATGTCAAACATCTCTCATGGCCGCACCTCCGCGTCTACGCTGGATGACACCTTCAGCGGCCGTGCCGACGCCGCATCTTCCACGGGAGCCACTAGTGACGGTGAAAGTGAGAGCGATGAGGAGTCGGCCGCTCGGCGCCAAAAGCTAGATGCCGCTGGCGTCATGCGCAAGATCTACCAGACCACGGAGAGCCACTTCATTCCCCAACCTAGTATCGAAACTCATGGTGATGACGTCCAAGTCGAGAAGGCTGCCAGCCATGTCGTCAATGGCGAGGGCAAGCCCGAGGTGCTGAAGAACAAGACCAACCTTCCGGATGCGAAGCCCAAGACTCAATTGCCCGGCGGCTCCAAGCCAAAGACCTCCAAGGTCAGCAAGGTTCCTCGGCCTACGATCCCCAAGCCCAAGAAGGCCTCTGCGCCGGCATCCGCTTCGGCTTCGGCTTCGGCTCCCGCCAGCAACGGGCCTATGTCGCCGGCCTCCCTACCCCCGTCGCGCAAGCCATCCATTGCCTCTGCCGCCGCCGCTTCGGGCGCCCCCGGTGAAGATGACCAGCTCGATCTTTCTGCCAAACCTCGCTGCCAGCGATGCCGCAAGAGCAAGAAGGGCTGCGACAGGCAACGACCTTGCGGGCGATGCCGTGATGCCGGGCTCAATGCCGACCAATGCATCAGCGAAGACGAAGGCAATGGACGCAAGGGCAGATATGGCCGACATATGGGCGTTCCTATTAAGAAGGAAGATATTGTCAATCCAACGCAGCCCACTCTCCTGCCAGCTGCGCCAATTGCCACGACGGCGGCGGTGGCCGATAAGAACAAGAAGCGCAAGCGGTAGAATAATTGGATCTTGATAGAGTGAGCGCAGCCTTGCGCAGCAGTACTCGAAAGGAATTTGCGAGTCTGCTTTAAAACTCACTGTCGCAAAATTCTGGGCTACTATTCTTGCGGCGACGAAGGTTTATTGGCTTCCAGGCGTTTGGCGACGAAACTGTTTGAAATTGGTCTAGGCGCTCGGACGGCATCGTCAAACGACATGCCTACCACTGCTACAATTGTGGGATGTCTATCACGGCCTTCCATCACCATCCAACAGCACTGGCAAAACGGTAGAGACTCATTGGTGAATTCCATTGGGGCCCGCCGGATAGGGCCAGTCGCGCACACTCCTTTCGGCGTTTGTGGTCTCTTTCAATGGAAAGCGGTGTTTTTTTCTCGTATCTGTTTTTTTTCCCAACTGGCTTTACGCGCTGTCTTTTATTTCCTGCATGTCTTTCCCGGTGAAGCTCAAGATGTGGCGAGGATGCTACAGTTTTGGCGAGGTTGTGCAACTGTACGATGTGGAGAGCGGTGGAGGACGAGAAAAGCAAGCGAGTATCTTGAAATACTTGTGGGCGCATGCGCGCCCGAATCGCGCGTGCGATGCGGAAGTACGTGGTGTCACTGCAAAGCGAGGAAGGAAATGGGAGGCTTCAAGTGAGGAAGAGAACAAAAGGCAAGGATGGTTACAACGGTGGGCGAGACGGTTCCAAGGCTCACGCAAGGGTCAAATTGTCCGGGCGGAAGGCGGATCGCATGCCTTGGAGGTTTGTGTTTTCCTATATGTGCGAGGGACATGAAGCTTCTCTGCGCGAGCGAGCTTGCTTCTGTTTCTTTGGTTCCTCTCTGGATGCTATTTGGAGGCGGGCAACAGGAGAAGATGCAGCTACGATACGACTGTTTTTGTTAGTGGCAACATTTCTGTAGTGAAAGCCAAAGCGAAAGAAAAACATATTGGTCCTGTAAACTGGTGTTTGTCGCGATGCGGCGCGATGCGACTGATGTGATGCGACAACGCGGAAGGGATTATGCGGGTGCGATGACATTGCATCTTCCGGTGCGGAGCGGGGACAGAGCGGGACGGAAGTCGTTGAAAGATAGGTGCGGGGCTATACCCCTTTGGGTACTAGCGCGCGGTTCTCGCCGTTGCATCCCGTTCCGGCTCGGGCAGGGAAGGGGAGGGCGTGTAAATTGGAAGGTGTGGCTGATGTGCCCGGCTCTGGACCCTTGGTCGCTAGCCGCCCTGCCAGACGCGAGCACAGGCGCACAGTCGCACAGTGTGCGCGACTAAAAAGCTCGGGCTTGCCCTGAGCGGATGGCCTCTTTTAGGTATTCGCGCGCTAAGAGGGTACAAGAGCTCGAGCATAAAAGCTCCATCACGGTACTTGCGGCGCGCGAGGTTAGGTTTAGGCGCGAGGTACCCGTACTGCACAGCTCTTATCCTCTTCGGATGATTACGTCATTATGTGTTTTGCGAAAATTGACCCCGCACTTTGCTCTGGGAGCTTGCCCCGCACTTTTTTGGGATGTCCCGTCTGTCGCGCCGCGAAGAATTCATGTTGCTGCATGTTTGATGACAATCAATTGCGGGCGGATGTGCTGTTGTAAGATTGTGCGATGCAGGGTTTGAGTGCGTGCATGGCGCGCCGAGTGCGTGCGTGCGTGCGCGCGCGCAATTGCGATCGTGTCAAGCGATTTTCTTTTTGCCGACACTTGCGCAGACGATAAGGAAAATCGGAGGCCAAGAAGTTACGGATTGGGTTTTGCATGAAAATGGTTAGGGTACGGAAAGAGACGGGAGGCGGTGTGAGCACTGAGCGCGCATGCTTTTGCGGGCAAGTCGAGCCAGAGCGCAGCGTGTCTCGATTGGGGTCTTGGGAGGGTTTTGTTGTTGTTGTTTATTGTTATTTGTTTATTTGTTTACTTTATGCGCTGGTTTCTTGCCACCGTTTTTGGGGGGAGATGGAAAACGTTTTGAGTTGGGCGCAGGCGGAGGACGAGCTTGGATTGGAGGGATTCAGTGGTGTTTCACTGGTGGTAGTGCTCTAGGGGGTATGAGAGGTGTGATGCCCTGTGTGCTGCAGTCGCGAATCTTGCTGCGACTCAGGCGCAGATAGCGAAGACGCGGTACGGATAAGGCAAAAAGCACCTAAAGGAAAGAGAAAAGCACTTGGATAGGCTTGTATCTTTCGGGCTCGAATGGGCTTCCTTTTCCCCTTTGCCGCCCCCTCTGGATCCAAGGTAAGGAAGACGCAGGGATAAGGTCATCAGGTCATGATTGCGGCGCGTGTTGTGTTTGAGACTGATTGGTGACGACACTGTTTTTTTTTCCTTCTCGGGTTGGACGGCAATGGCAATGGGCGGGTTGGTGGGATCAGTGTGATGCGCAATCTGCGCCCGACGGGATGGATCGCAGTTTGCAGCGGACTGAACGAAGCGCAGGGTGCCTGCCGGTGGGGCTTTGTACGAAGGAAAAGAAAGAGAAAAGGGAGAGATGAAGAGACCTCAGCTGCAGAGTTATTGCTTCTCCCATCGGGCCTTTGCAAATCGCATCTTGACACTTGATAATTACAATTTGTTAGCGACGAAGCGACGATGCGACGGGGAATACCTTGCGCCGCCATGCGACTCGATGCGACCCGATGCGACTGGGCAAGACGGTGGATGGATGCACGTTTAAACGGACGGGGAGTTTGTGCCCCACATCCGCGATTCGGCGCGCCAGTGGGGGGCCACTCTTTTTTTTTCGTTGGCGTTTTCCTGAGCGGGGGCAGACCTGGGAAGTTGGAACCAAAGGCAACCCGTGCGCCTGCCTCTGCGCATTTGTCGGACGAAGTTCTCGACGGTGTGGTTTATGGAAGATGGGCGATAAGGTACAGGTACGTTCTCAGCCGGAAAAAAAATTAATCGAGGAACCGGAAAGTCCCTGCGTACCTTAGCATACGGTACCTTCGGCATGACTCCTAGCTGATATTCGCACACTCATACTACCTACTTGGGACCAAGCAAAGACATTGATCCTTCACTTCCTGGTCGCAAAAAGGGCCGACGCATCACATCTCATCTTCAAAGTCTGGACTAAACCGCCTTTCATTTGTCTTTTCCGCTTTCGTGCCTCTCTGTCTCTTCCTGACCGCAGAGCTATTGACGAAGGATGCTACTGTAGATCAGTTCTGGTCGAGGCAGGTCGATTACGGTCCTCGGTGTCGGCGGTGCCACTCCGCCGTCGCTAGTCACGATCCCGCCGGCACAATCTGACTGCAACCATTGGTGTGTTCGAGTCACGCAACCCACGAGTCCCAGGCGAGGACCTCTCTGAACAGGGTAAAATAGCGGGTACGAGAGAAGGGGGGAGAAAGAAAGAGAGAGAGAGAGAAGAAAACATTCGTCTGCGCGCGGGTCACAAGGAATACTGCCGTAGCTGCACAAGCAAGCCAACCGGTAGGTCAAATGGAGTAAACTTTTGTTCTTCAAGTTCCCAGTCTCCGCTTCGGAAGCCTTCCCCGGGGACTCACTGGCCGAACATATACCCGCACTGAATTCGAGGACCGGTCGGAGGGGGACGCTCCCTCCTCGGCTAACACTCCGTCTCGCCGAACTGCTGTCCGAACACGGTAGGGCGTGAAAGGCGTGCGAAGGATGCGCCCAGCCGTCGTGTTGGGCAAGCCCGCTCATGTGGAAAGGACGTCGTTCCCGCGCCGGCGGTCGCACAGCACTGGGAATAAGCTCCCGGCCGTGTCTGTCCCTGCTGCCCACCACCGTTCGTTCTCCCGTAGAGATTCTGACTTCTTGGTTATCGGGTTGGTGATTGTGGGCGATCTCGGACGCTTGGTCATACATTGATTATGGGGTAATTGGACGCGAGACTCGAATGAATCAACCTCGCAGGTGCTTAGTAGGGCGTGCCATGCAGGAAGACGGACCGGTTGATATTTTTTTTACTAATATAAGTAGCGTCCCCTGGGGCTATGACACTTTGACGACGAGCGACTTTGCTTTTTTGACCTCCTCGCTTGATATCCCTAATATTTAATATAACCAGCTGGAAAGAAAAAAGCTTTTTCTTGCCCCTTGGACAGATGGATCTGCATTGATGTATTTAATCCCATGGTCGTCTCCTAAATCTTTAGTTTCGATGTCCATATTCAGCATCACACATTTCGTTTCAAAGATAGCATCATGTCTGACACTTCAGAGTCGACAAGAAGCCACTCCCTCAGCGGCGAAATCACCACCGGCGCCGCGGAGAAGGAGAAGGAGATCCAAACGACTGTGGGCCCTGCCGCCGCCGAAGAGTATGTCCGCGAGTGGTCCGCCAAGCACGACCTCGTCTACCCGGAAGGCGGATGGACGGCGTGGTCCCAGGTCCTGGCCGGCAACATGCTCAACGCCCTCGCCTGGGGCTACCCAGCAACGTTTGGCGTCTACCAGCTTTACTACACCGAGAAGCTGCACCTCCCGGCGTCACAGGTCTCTTGGATCGGCTCGGTGCAGATCTTTTTGACATTCGCGGTCTGCACCGTCTCCGGACGGTTAACGGACGCCGGGTACGCTCGACACGCTGTCTCCGTTGGTTGCGCCTTTGTCGTGCTCGGATCCTTCATGACGAGTCTGTGTACAGAGTACTGGCAGATCATGCTCGCGCAGGGTATTTGTACTGGCTTGGGTCTCGGCGTCGTCTTTATGCCAGGCGTCGCCATCATCGGGTCGTACTTCAAACGGAGACGGTCTCTGGCGCTCGCTGTTTCGGCTACGGGCACCGGAGTCGGCAGTCTCATCTTCCCCTCGACTCTGCAGTATCTAATCCCGCAAGTCGGCTTCCCCTGGGCTGTGCGGTGCTCGGCTTTCGTCGCGCTTGGTGTAGCAACGATAGCTATTGCTCTGCTGAGACCCAGACTACCACCCAGGAAGGCTGGTCCCTTGCTAGAGTGGTCGGCCTTCCGGGAGTTACCATACATCTTGTTCACCCTGGGAGTCTTCTTCTATTTCATGGCCCTGTACTTTGGTTTCTTCTATGTGAGTCGACAGGACGCTGTATTCTTATGATTGCAATGTGCTAATGGTCGTAACAGATTAATACCTACGCCCGCAAAGTTATAGGGTTCTCTACGACAGAGTCGGTAACGCTGCTTCTCATTACCAACGGAATGGGCATCCCGATTCGGCCAGTCGTAGGCTGGTTGGCTGACCGCCACGTCGGCCCAATCAACATGTTCGTGATGACCATGTTCCTTCTGGGCTGCATGGAATTTGCTTGGATCGGCGTGAAGACGAGAATGGGGATGTACATCTTTAGCGTCTTCTACGGCCTGTCCAATGGGGCGACGCAGGGAGTGTTTGTAGGCTCAACCGCCAGCCTGACTACCGATCCGCAGAAGATGGGAACACGGTTCGGCATGGTTGCTACGATCTCGGGCTTTGCGACTCTGGCTGGACCGCCGATAGCAGGCGCCATCATCGACAAGTCTGGAGGACAGTATTTCGGGGCTCAAGTCTGGGGCGGTGTGATGATGATTGCAGGTGCTCTGACGGTGGCAGCGGCGAGGATGGCTAAAGCGGGCAAGGCTTGGAGAGCAAAACTGTAGTGGAGAGGCGGGTGTCGGGTGTCACTTCGAGACGAAGGCATCAAAATGTGATGTGGCTAGTAAAGAAGTTAAATGGTATATTGCGAGGGTCGTAGACTGGCCTGAGAATCCATCTGACAATCGAAGCGCAAAACGTGATCGTAGAAAGTGAACTGGTTTCCGCCCGACCCTCAAATCTAGTTTTTCCTCAACAAAAGGAGAGCTTCCGACAACAGGCGGGCAATCTGCTTGCCATCTTCCCAAACAAAGTCATGGTCGTGGGTCAGGTCTTTGACGACTGTGCACTCCACTCCGTCCTTGCTCAGCTTAGCAGCCATTGTGTCGATCTCAGGCTCGTCAACCAGTGAGTCTTCCGTTGACCAGGCCAGAAGAATAAGCGGTTTCGTAGGCAAAGCATCCTTGAAGCTCCCAGAGAAGGTAGCCGGGACGACCTTGTTCCAAGACTCCTGATCGTCTCCAAAGGCACCGGCAATGAACTGAGTGTAAGTATGTTCATGGCGGGCATTGAAATTGGAAAGTTCGTATATGCCGGAGACGCCGATGAATGCAGATGGCATCTTGACCTTTGGTGGCGGGACTGCGCCGAGCGCAACGGATCCCATAGGTAGCTGGAGTGCCAAGGTAGCGCCGGCCGAGTGTCCGATGAGAATGTAACGGTCCTCGATGTGATATTCACGCTGGAGAAATGCAAGAGCAGACCAGGTGTCGCGCAGGTGATCCGGATGTTGAGCAGAACGAAGTTCTGTAGGAGCAGTGACGTCGGGGTCTTGCGGGTAGAGGGGATGCGGGGAGAGACGATAGTCAATGCTGATGAAGCCACGAACCTCGGACTTGGGGATAGAGCTGGACTTCAGGATTTCCCGAATGGAGGTGCCGAAATCCTGAAGAGTCTTCCGAGGATCACGCCAGGCACCGCCGTGGATATAGCTAGCGCAACATGCGTCAATACTTGACTGGAAGTGCGAGATGCGTCAAACCCTCTCAGGACATTGGACAACTCACATTACCCAGTATCCAGACGCGTTATCAGCTTTTGAGGGGAATTCCCAGACACCTAGCTTCTGAAGCTCGTTGTCGGCAGCATAATGATGCTCAGTGAAGTTTAGAGAGGTTGACATGATGGCGGCAGTCTGGCCTGGCTTAGACGTCAACGAAGTGCTGCAATATGTTTGAGAGATCGGCTTGACAAATGGCGGATGAGAACCAGACGAGGCAAAGGAGGCCGTGGCACGAAATGATGAGGACGGGTAGTAATACCTTGAGGACTTGGCATACCTCGGAGAATAAGTGGTATCAGGGTGTTGAGACGGCGACCGCCTAGTTCAGCGGATAACTACTCACGAAGTTTGTGTAAGGAAATGTTGGTGTCAGTGCGAGGCTTCGTGGATAACGAGATGATGTGTTTGTTGCCCGACGGCCCAGCGTTCGGAGCAGCTGACAGCCGTGGGGTGGAGAGGGGTTGAGTGGGGCCTTCCGTCTTCCGGGCTCCCGTCCTTGCATCCGCGTCCGAGAGCGGCCGACTGTTATGGCCATTCTCCCTCCTTCTTGGCCCGGCCCCGGACGCTTGGAGCCGTGTCAGCACGTACTTCTATGATACTCCCAGTTCTCCCGCCTTGCTTGACCTTTCACATTAAATCATGCCAACTCGTAACACTGAGCTGGAACTTCGGGGCCGTAACGGTAGAGCCCTAAAAGCCCTAATGGCTTCTGCCTCTGCCTCAATTGCTTATTCCGCAGACTCATTGTCGTCGCCAGCTCTCCTCATCACTTTGCCAGTCACCCTCCGGTGTCTCATGGTCAGCGCATCAATGGTGCTATGCGAAACGCATACTCTACATAGTCACCGAAGGCTTATTCGAGTTGATCATGGAGGTTCATCGTTGCTCAAGCTCTTTGAATGCAACTTTGGATTGCGAAGCTGGGGGAAATCGATCGATAAGCGATGTAACGGTGGGTTACGACATGGAGTCCTCTTTCCGAACTAGCCACCGGTTGCCGACAGTATGTGCCCTTCCACACGGACGATATGTCGATCCCGGAAATATAACGTGGTGGTGTAGATATGTTAACACTCGGGTCGCCGTGTCAATTCACCCAGTCTTTCGCAGACTCATCGGAGGTTTTTGACCGATATATCACTGGGAAAGAGCATAAGTCCCGGCCTTCGTGCGCGAAAGATTGTCCATGTGTCACATCCATGACGCCAAATCTTCTGATCCGATCCGGCGTAAAGACAAGGCACCATGGTTAGAGAAGGACATGGTCGTCTTTATCGACGTCTCAAGCCCTTTCCTGCTTGAAGCCAGAGCCCCGAACTGGATATGAAGCCGAGGAATGGCAACAGGGATGCCGCTCCCACGCTCAAAAGGTGAGCCGGGGGAGGCGGGACCTGTTGGTTGGAACAGCGTTACATCGAAGCATTGGCAATTATTCTTTAGCCATATATGAGAGATGCTCTGAAGCCGTAACGTCTGGGATCGATTTCAGGCTGCTCGAACCCGGCTGCTCGCCCCGACAGCCCCCCC